>NC_133335.1:20890112-20973982 GCF_042186555.1 Aquarana catesbeiana
GAGCTTAAGGAAACAATCATCTGGTTTGAAGTGTTTGGACATTATGGGAGCATATGTGTTCATTCTAATGAATGCTCATTATTCTGTCATCATACCTCTATGGGCATTTAGAATGAAGGCCCTGTATGCATAGTTTTATTGAGGGACTAATCACATAAACATTTATAAGATTTATGTGATTTATCAAAATTTCCATGTTCAGTTACAGATCTAACAGGTCCTCTTTTCCAAACGTCATAGGTAAAATCTTAAAAAAAAGAAAAAAAAAAAGAAGCAAACAAGGGCAAGAGTGGGTGGGAAAGATGCACATTAAATAGAGGGGAGGGGTTTAGGGGCAAGCGCTACCCCTGAGGGCAGAGTCTGGATCCCATGCACTGTCTCAATATCACCAAACATGAAGGCTTGGCTCTCCTCCAAAAACATGAAGTCAATCCAGTAAAACCAAATTAATCTGTATGTATCCTGTATTTTTTATTTTTTTTTGGAGGATAGAACCGGATCTTCCATTCCCCTTTTGTCCTTCCCCCTTAGAAGCCATAAGGGTATGGTGGGAGGAGCGGTATCCTTCCAATGCAGTGGCATTTAGCTGTATTAAAAAGGTGGAAAACGACAGATTTCTTGTATGTTTTTTATGAGAATGGTGAAATAGTGTAATAATCGGATCGGATTCCAGAATAGCAAAGACAGTGAATTCCTGAGAGATTTCTCTGACTTTGGTCCAGAAGGGTTTCAGTTTTTAGGAGTAGCAAAACATGTGGAAGACTTAAAGCCCCATCAGATTTTCTGCTGACTTTTGTCTTCAGATTTACCAAAACCATGTAGTGCAAGGGCCTGCCTGATTGCATACCAATTGAAAGCCTAAGGTTTGACCTCATATTATATGGTTTTGGTAAATCTGAAGACAAAAATCAGCAGCAAATCTGATAGTGTGTATGGGGCTTAAGTCTCGGTTCACATATGACCCGCACATGGGGTCCGGTTCAGTGTTTCAGGTCCGATCTCAGCCCGAATTTTGGGCTGAATTCGGAGCTGAAACGGACCAAAAGATGCACAGCGTTTTTCCTGCAAAACGCACCGGACCTGCTGCGTAGATATGTGAACTGGCTCCATAGAGAGACGGTCAATATCTCATGCTATTGCGAATAGGATGCAGGGATCCCGCATACAATTCTAGTATGCAATGGTGTGAACCCAGCCTAAAGCTGGCCATACACCTATAGATTATCTGCAGATTTTCTTTGGTTAGATGGAAAAAATGCAACAGATTTCTCCATGTTCGCTAAACTGTGTGGATGGAGGAATCTCCCACTTTTTCCATCTAACCATAGAAAATCTGCAGATAATCTATAGGTGTATGGCCAGCTTTAGTCTTTATTTATTTCTTAAAATTCTTTTATTGTCAAGGAATTCGGCAGTAAAATACATATCAGGACACGTTGACTAGGCCTTTTGTCTGCATTGCAATGCAAACAAGTATCAGAGACATCAGTATTGATACCCTTTAATTTGAAGTCCTAAGATATGTACACCGCTCCTCCACTAGAGGGAGCAGTTTACCAGAAAATCAGGATACGTTTCCTATTCCATCCACATTAGAACCGATCACTTACCTGGGGCGGATTGAGGAGCAAACGATGGAGCTGGCGCTTGCATGATAGCAATTGGTGGTCGGGAAATCGCTTGCGTGGACTGAGCCTGGGCCTGGAAGGAGGAAGATCATAATGAATGTAATAAATTTGTGACAAGGCGACATCATTATTTCATTGTAACCACAAGACGATGATACTTCCTGCTCTGCTCATATTTTGGGTGCATCATCTCTGTGGTTTCCGTGAATCATTAATCAGGGATTTGTTATTTCATGTGAGATAAAATCCCAGATTGGTATGCTGAGGTGTTTAGGGTTCACGTGGCGCGAATGCCACTGACATGAAAAGAGGGTGACACGTGGGGGAACAATACTACATGATGATAATAATGTCTCACCACAAAAGATGTGCAAATGTTTCCTTGTGCAAACAAAACCACAAAGCCACAAAACGTGTAATAACATCATCCAGCATCAACAATCACTGCTGGAGGAGTGCTGCTACATTTCAGGGCGTTTGTGTCCATTCACACAAGGAGGTTAAAGGAGAACTCCGTGAAAACAGTTTGGCCCCCCCCTTCATTTCAAGGATTACATGCCCATTTATGCCTGGGGTATCAGTAACAAAGACTTTTGCTTACCTCATTCTATTGCTACCTGGCAGACAGTGCTAACCCCTTCTTGCTGGTGCTCAGGTTTGTGAGCAGATCCTCAGGTACAATGCAAGAGTATAGGTACTGCATTGTACTTGATGACCTCAGAGTGCACGTGACTGCCGGAGAGCTTTAGAAAAGAAGCTGCAGAGGCAGATCATAGAGCCTAGGGCAGTGATGGCAAACTCTGGCACCCCAGATGTTTTGGAACTACATTTCCCATGATGCTCAACTACACTGCAGAGTGCATGAGCATCATGGGAAATGTAGTACCAAAACATCTGGGGTGCCAAGGTTCGCAATCACTGGCCTAGAGGGAGCCAGCCGAGCGAGGGGTGAGGTAAATAAGAGTCATTTCTACTTGTACCCTAGGCATGAACACGCATTTAAAGAGGAAGTAAACCCTGATGGGTTTTACTTCCTCTTTGTTTCCCTGCAAAGGTAAAGCATAATGGGCTACTGTGTATCGCATAATAGCCCATTGTGTGTCACTTACCTGACACAGGAGCCTGCGATGTCACCGATGTCCCCTCTGCTACGGAGCGTCCAACTTCTTTGTGGGTATTGTGGCTCCTTCTCTGTGATTGGCCGGAGCCGCGATGTCACTGCCGCGCATGCGCACGGGAGCCGCCACTAACGGCATATTGCCGTTAGCAGCGGCATGCTCAGTGCGCCTGCGCGCCGCTGTCTACGAGCGGTGCCTGTCTTTTTGCAAATATCTCCTAAACCATGTAGGTTTAGGAGATATCTCTTGGACCTACAAGTAAGCCTTAATCTAGGCTTACCGGTTGGTCAAAGTGGTCAGTAAGGGTTTACAACCACTTTAACCCTTGTAGAGTGGGGGGAGTTACCCTCCCCTGCAAGGGGTTATTTTTCTTTTTCCCCCAGGTGTTAAAAATGTATGTAAACCCGAACAATGATCTCTTATTTGATCTCCTCTGGTCTGTTAAATACACCATTGAGAGTGTTTTGTTATATCAGTTTGATAAGTGGCAAAAAACACATGTTGATCCTTGCAGAAATCTTGTCAGCTGAGTGTCTGTGCTGGTATCAGTTACATTGTTCTCAGTGCTCCCTTGTGGACTACAGAACTCCTCCTCCCATTGAGAATAGGAGAGTGGGAATGGTTCATAGTTTAAAGTGTTAGTTCACCTTTACAGGTTGATAAGTGGCAAAAAATTAAACCCGTGGATGATGGAAATAAAATTGCATATTTGGCCTGCCTAAGAAATACTATTCTTAAATATATGTATGTGAACTAACCACCATGTGTACAGTCAGAGAAATCTTCCATTCTGTGAGCAGAGGAAATGTGACTTACCTGCATGGCCCTGTCCACTTTCAGATCCTCTAGTGATGGGTACAGAGACATTGTTACGGAAGTTCAGAGTCTACAAGAAAAAAAAAAAAAAAACCCCAGCGTTGGTTAGGAGTGCGGATGTACTAAACACATATTTTACTTTCTATTGTAAAAGATCTTTAGGTAATTGCACTTTTTTATACACACCCAAACTGCTGCTTCAGTAAATCCATCGTTAAGAAATGAACCTTTATGTTAAAGCCGGGCACAAAAACTTTCATGTAAATATTATTCCTTAATAATCACAAAGGATATACAGTAAATCCACCAAATGCCTTTGCAAAACACAGATATTACCGTGTGACATCATTACTATATTGCACATAACCTGTGCAGAGAGCAGAGATGTGGGAGGGGCCCACCAGGCCCCATCCACTAGAGAAAACTACAGGAGTGGCAGAGACAAGACCAGTCACCCTGCACAAGGAGAGAAAGCAGAGCTGTGGGAGGAGCCCAGCAGACTCCACCCACTACAGGAGGGCGGGACCAGACCAGTCACGCTGCATAAGGAGAGAAAGCAGAGCAGTGGGAGGGGCTTAGCAGTCTCCACCCACTACAGAAAACTATAGGGGGAGCGGAGACATGACCAATCACCCTGCACAAGGAGAGAAAGCAGAGCTGTGGGAGGGGCCCAGCAGACTCCACCCACTACAGAAAACTACAGGAGGGGCAGAGACAAGACCAGTCACCCTGCACAAGGAGAGAAAGCAGAGCTGTGGGAGGGGCCCAGCAGACTCCACCCACTACAGGAGGGCGGGACCAGACCAGTGACGCTGCATAAGGAGAGAAAGCAGAGCAGTGGGAGGGGCTTAGCAGTCTCCACCCACTACAGAAAACTATAGGGGGAGCGGAGACATGACCAATCACCCTGCACAAGGAGAGAAAGCAGAGCTGTGGGAGGGGCCCAGCAGACTCCACCCACTACAGAAAACTACAGGGGGAGCGGAGACATGACCAATCACCCTGCACAAGGAGAGAAAGCAGAGCTGTGGGAGGGGCCCAGCAGACTCCACCCACTACAGAAAACTACAGGAGGGGCAGAGACAAGACCAGTCACCCTGCACAAGGAGAGCGAGCAGAGCTGTGGGAGGGGCACAGAAGGCTCTGCCCACTACAGGCTGTCTGCACAAAGCTACAAGAGGGGGGTGGAGACAAGACCAGTCACCCTGCACAAGGAGAGCGAGCAGCAGTGAGCGGTCTTTATCACAGGAAGACAACGTTTTCACACCAAATTTCTGCACCAATCTGGAAGAAATACACAGAGCATACCGAGATTTCGATTTCAATATTCTTATTAGTTTTCCAAGCATAAAACGTGCGTACACAAATTAGAATAAGAGACTTCCAAACATTAGCAGGATGACTTACACAAGTCATCAAGGGGTATTGTAAACAGTTTCAGATAACATATTCATGTAAACATTGACCAAAAACATCATGTACTAATTCAGTTATAAAGTCCTTGATGATATAGCCTTTTATATTGCATTTGGGGGGCCCAGCAGTATTGAATGTTGCATAATTCTCGTCAAGAGAGAGGAACAACATAAGGTGTGTTTGTTGGGACACACCAATATTTAATAAAGATTACATATGACTCCTGTGTTTACATAATATTTGCTCCTCCCGGAGTTCAGCTTTAAAGTTGGACGGTAAGAGTCACAGATCACATGACTCAGCAGGTCAGTATTAGCCAATAATATTATTAGAATGAGTAAACAAAAGCTTCTCTTCCCTGCCATGACTAATGGGCTGCACCCCATCTGTTATCCTAGGTAGGATGGTCACATGGTCTCTGACTACCAATCATGACGGCAGAGAGTCTGAATGTGAGCTCAGAGGATGAGAGAGCTTCACCCATGTTTATATGTAATGAAAATCCATAGAAACACGTTGTATGATACAGTAACACACCGATAAGAATATTTACACAAAACTGATCATGTACTGAGTCTATTCCGTGTGCAAACTGAATGGTGGGGAAATAGGTATCCCTGATGGAGGGCTATAAAGCAGTGTTCATTTCATAGACTAAAACATTTTCGTCGCCTAAATTAATACTATTTTAGTCAACTAAAATACGACTAAAACTAAAACAATTGAGATGAAAAAAATACTACTAAAACAATTGAGATGACTAAAATACAACTAAAATTAAAATGGCATTTTAGTCAAAAAGAGTAAGACTAAAACAAAATTGAAATTTGACATCAAAATGAACACTGGTCTGTAGTGCCTGTTCAAACCTTAATACCATAAATAATAACATAATTCGATTTTTCACTCCAGCGGTCTATAATGAGTTTGGAAATTGTAGAGAAATGCTTAAATAATGCATTACAATGTAACTACACCCGTTAGATTTTGGATGACTAAAATGAGTTTTAATCAACTAAAATGTACTGGAGATTTAGTCGACTAAATACGACTAAAACAATTGCAGAAGACTAAAATTGGACTAAAAACTAAAATGCCATTTTAGTCAAGAGACTAAGACCAAAACTAAATTGAAATTTGCTGCCAAAATGAAGACTCTTATGAAGCCAGCTTGGTACTTTGCAATAAATGGTGGAAGAATTTGGTTCACTTTAGGTTGATATGTATATATAGGAAACATCACAAAGTCTATAGTGCCCCTTTACCCGGGGAAGAGGGTGGGGGGTTTCCTACACAAGCAATCATAATATAACCAGTTTCAGCATAAACATCAACATTCACTCACCCCCCCCCCCCCAAACACACACAAATCAACATTCACCCCCCCCCCACAAATCAACATTCACTCACCCCCGCCCCCACAAATCAACATTCACTCACCCCTCCCCCCCTCCACAAATCAACATTCACCTAACAAGAATTCACTTTTATGTTTATGAGTGGAGAAGTTCCAAGACACTATTCCCTTACACACATGTTCCTGTAGAAATGGCTGTGCATATAAGTGAGTGCTGAAGTGACCACCGGCTGGAACCATGAATACCATGAGTACCTCTTGTCAGAACAATGTTTATAAACAATGTTTCTCTGCATCTCAATCTCCTGTCTGAGCGAGGTTTAATCACAATGTTACTTTGTATCTCTCTATCTCCTTTCTGAGCAATGTTATTTTGTATCTCTCTACCTCCTGTCTTATCAATGTTTATAAATAATGTTACTCTACATCAGGGATATGCAATTAGTGGACCTCCGGCTGTTGCAGAACTACAAGTCCCATGAGGCATAGCAAGACTCTGACAGCCACAAGCATGACGCCCAGAGGCAGAGGCATGATGGGACTTGTAGTTTTACAACAGCTGGAGGTTCGCTAATTGCATATCCCTGCTCTATATGAACAATGTTTAAACAATGATACTTTGTATCACTTAACCTCCTGTGCGAACAATGTTTCTAACCAATGACACTTTGTATCTCTATCTCCTGCCTGAGCAATGTTTATAAACAATGTATAGATCTCTTGCTCAAACAGTTTTTATAAACAAAGTTACTTTCTATCTCTCTATTTGGCATCTGAACAGTGTGAATAGCAGACAATTGAGAGCAGCTGCTGCAGAAGCACAGGGCATACTACGTTCTTCAATTAAGTGTTTTTTGTGCCTGTGTAGCATGCTCAGCGTCCACAACTGGTTAAAGTGAATATGAAGCTTAAACTTATTTTTTTAATTTTATCATGAATTTTATCGTCAGTGCCACCTATCAGAGTCACCTATCATTGTAGCCTCATCAGTGCCACCTCATCAGAGCAGCCTCATCAGTGCCACCTATCATTGTAGCTTCATCAGTGCCTACCAGTGCCGCCTCATCAGTGCCACCTATCATTGTAGCCTCATCAGTGCCTACCTGTGCCTCCTCATCAGTGCCGCCTCATCAGAGCAGTGTCACCTATCAGTGCCCATTAGTGCAGCCTATCAGTGCCCATCTATCATTGTAGCCTCATCAGTGCCGCCTCATAAGTGCCATCTATCAGTGCCCATCAGTGCAGCCTGTCATCGCTGAGGGAGCCGACATGTTCCCTCTGCGTTTCTTCTGGGTTCGCGGCTCTGGCGCTGTGAGTAACCGGAGCCGCGACGTCACTCCCGCGCATGCCCGCAGGAGTCCTCTTTCCGGCAAGGAGCTCTGATTTTCCAGCAGCATCCGCCGGACCTTCAGAGCTCATGCGCCACTAACGTCAGCGGCTGCATGCAAGGTGAATATCTCCGACACTGTACAGGTTTAGGAGACAATCATTTTACCTACAGGTAAGCCTTATTATAGGCTTTATTATAGGTTTACCTGTAGGTAAAAATGTGAGAGCGGGGTATACAAGCGCTTTGAGTAGTGTCTGTATATGGGTGATTTATGGAGAATAGGGATATTGTCTCTGTCAGAAGTAAAGGACTGTATCTGTGTTGTTACCTTTTCTGCACAGCTCTGGCTTCCTGAGAACAAGCGCCTGTGGCAGGGATCCAAGCCTACTTGCACAGGACAAGCTTAGGTTTCAGGAAATTCCGGAATAAATTCCGCTGTTGGCTGCTGGCAAGTTTTCACCAAACAAGTTCTTCAAAGAGGAGGTTTCAGAGTAATCATTTGACTGGAGCTCTCCAACATGGCTGCTGCTGAATCACAAAATGGCTGACCAGCTCAGTGCCTATTACACAATGACTGTGCTGGGCGCGGACCTGTGACACGGTCAATATTGACGTTCTGTCATTATTCTTTCCGAGTGCAAGTTGTTCCGTGACAGAATGAGGTGTGTTATAAATAACATTCTGCCATTCACTGGAAACTATTAGCATGATAGAGAAGGAGAACACTGTGCTGCTGTGTTATGGGAGCAAAGAATCAAAAGTATTTCCTTCTAAACTGGAGACATTTCTCGGTTAAACTATCTCTTATGAGCCCTCTAGGTAAACTTTACACCCCTGCTGCCCAACCTGGGGCTCCAGGGCCACATGTGGCCCTTTGGTGTTTCAGCTGTGGCCCTTGCGCCCCAGCAGTCAGTAGAAGGAGTACTGATTTATAAAGTATCCCTGAATTGTATGAAAGTCCAGCGGTCTCATGAAACACGAGCCTCCTATAGCATGACTTAAATTGATAATTAAAATGTATTTTTTTTTAAAAATAAGAAACATGTTATACTTACCTGCTGTGTGCAATGGTTTTGCACAGAGCAGCCCCGATCCTCCTCTAATCGGATCCCCCACTGGCGATCCTGGCTCCTCCCACCTGTTGAGCCCCCTCCATAGCAAGCCATTTTCTATGGGGGGGCACTTGTGCGTGCTCGCTCCCAAGCCGGCTGTGTGTGTCTATAGACACAAAGAGCACAACTCTGCCCCACCCTCTCCTCACTGGCTGTGATTGACAGCAGTGGCTTCCTCTCCAATGAGGAGAAAGAGAGCTAAAATCTTGTATATAGTCCCTTATCATCCTCTCCAAGAGCTTGCATACTATTGATGTTAGGCTAACTGGTCTGTAATTCCCAGGGATGTATTTTGGCCCTTTTTAAATATTGGTGCTACTTTTCTCCAATCAGTTGGTATCATTCCAGTCAGTAGACTGTCAGTAAAAATTAGGAATAATGGTCTGGCAATTACTTGAGTTCCCAAATAACCCTCGGGTGCAAGCCATCAGGTCCCGGTGACTTAATAATGTTAAGTCTTTAGATTTACCTTCAACCATGTAGTGCAAGGGCCTGCCTGATTGCATACAATATGAAAGTGTTTAGGTGTGACCTCATATTCTATGGGTTTGGTAAATCTAAAGGAAAATTGTACAAGGAAATTGTATAATGTATGGCCAGTCTTAGAACCATTTTCTATGTAGCAATACAGGTAATAAATATTATATGCGACCCTAGGGTTGCCACCTGTCCGGGATTCACCTGGACAGTTCGGGTTTGGAATTATGTGTCCGGGTTTCAGACTGCCTGAAACCTGGACACATTATTCAGACTGGACTATGGCTTCCCAGTAGGGTTGCTGGCTGCAGTTGTCTAAGCTGAGAGTGTCTGTTACTCTCCCTTTCATGCTGCCCAAAGCCACAACTAACAATCCCCCCCACACACACACAGATGGGAGAGGAGAGAGGGCTCGATCTGCACCTCTTCTTCCAGCCCTACCCCTCTGTGTCTGCCCACACTCTTTAGAAAAGGAAAGTGGGGGGCTGGAAATTTGATGTCCAGTAGCCTCAGATACACCTGGATGAGAGGTGCTGACTCCCAAGGGGTGAGTGAGCTCACCATCCATCCCTGTCTGTAACTGAAGTCTCCCCCTTCTCTCTCCTGCCTCTGAGTAAGTACACTAAGGCAAATCAGGGTTCTCAGAGCACCCCTTACATCAGAGTTCCCCCTTCAATCAGAGTCCTCTCCGTACATCAGAGTTCTCAATGTTCCCCCTTAAATCAGGGTTCCCAGAGCATCCCTTAGGTCAGAGTCCCCAGTGTTCTCCCTTACATCAGAGTCTGCAGAGTCCCCCCTTACAGTGAAAGGGAACTCTGCGAGTTCAGATGTAAAAGGGGAACTCTGTGGACTCTGATGTAAAGGGGGACTCTTGTTATTAACTTCATATGATTAGAAATGCCACTAAAGTGTTCGGGTTTGACTTGGAGAAAAAGGTGGCAACCCTATGCGACCCTTTGAAGACATTAGGGGCCACATTTGAGGCCCCCTTTGCTTTGTAGGTTGACAACCACTGCATTACACCTTCCAGACCCAACAGCCCCCCCCCCCCATCTCATCTTACCTGATTGAGGGCGTTTTAACCTAGAGTGTAAATTTTTATATCTACTATTGGTGAGTTCTCACATCTATGACAAGGTGGCCATATTATAGAAATCACTTCATAACAGCAAGAACAGGAAACATTAAAACAATGTGCAAAGGAGCTTACAATCTAAAGAGAAAAGGGAACGATTTTAGGGGTAAAAGTGATTTGGCAACAGATGTTATGTTGTTGTAGTGTAGTAATGGGAGGAAACAAGAAAAGGTCTGTGTACAGAGAGAGATGTCTTTAAATCAGGATATTTTCTTAATTTATTACAGATATTTATACAGCGCTGACAATTTACGCCGCACTTTACGTATTGTACATTTCACATTAGTCTCTGAACTCAAGGAGCTTACGGCCTAATGCCGCGTACACACGATCGGAAAATCGGCCAGCAAAAGACCGATGAGAGCTTTTGGTCGGAAAATGCGACCGTGTGTATGCTCCATCGGACTTTTGCTGGCCGAATTCCAGCCAGCAAAAGATTGGGAGCAAGTTCTCAATTTTTGGGTCGGAAAAAGTTCCTATCCGAAAATGCAATAGTCTGTAGCAATTCCGATGTGCAAAATTCCTACGCATGCTCGGAAACAATTTGACGCATGCTCAGAAGCATTGAACTTCATTTTCTCGGCTCGTCGTAGTGTTGTACGTCACCGCGTTCTTGACGGTGGAAAGTTCAGCGAACTTTTGTGTGACCGTTGTGTATGCAATGCAAGCTTAAGCGGAATCCCTTTGGAAAAGCCATCATATCATTTTCCGACCAAAATCCCGATCGTGTGTAGGCGGCAATAGGTGAACATCTCACACACGTAAACAATTATACTAGGGCCAATTTAGACAGGAGACAAAGTGGGGAACCCAATAAAGCACTACCGACAGATTTCTGGTGCTATGGCCCTTTAAAATGACCTTCAAAAATCTCTTTTGCCCGCTTTACTAATTATACTCACACGTGGAGAAGATTTGGGTAGTTCTTAATAATTTTACAAAGCGGTGCTTTGGTGCACAAAATTCAAAAATAATTACCTCCAGTTCGCAGATAATCAAACAGGAGGTACAGTGGAGGGAAAAAAAGTATTTGATCCTCTGCTGATTTTGTACGGTTTGCCCGCTGACAAAGAAATGATCAGTCTATAATTTTAATGGTTGGTTTATTTTACCAGTGAGAGACAGAATAACAACTAAAATATCCAGAAAAATGCATTTTAAAAAAGTTATAAATTGATTTGCATTTTAATGAGTGAAATAAGTATTTGATTGCCTATCAGTCAGCAAGATTTCTGACTGCCAGGTGTCTTCTATACAGGTAACGAGCTGAGATTAGGAGCACTCTCTTAAAAGGAGTGCTCCTAATCTCAGCTTGTTACCTGTATAAAAGACGCCTGTCCACAGAAACAATCAGATTCTAATCTCTCCTCCATGGCCAAGACCAAAGAGCTGTCCAAGGATGTCAGGGACAAGATTGTAGACCTACACAAGGCTGGAATGGGCTACAAGACCATCGCCAAGCAGCTTGGTGAGAGGGTGACAACAGTTGGTGCGATTATTTGCAAATGGAGGGAACACAAAATAATGGTCAGTCTCCCTCAGTCTGGGGCTCCATGTAAGATCTCACCTCGTGGAGTTTCAATGATCATGAGAACGGTGAGGAATCAGCCCAGAACTACACGGGAGAATCTTGTCAATGATCTCAAGGCAGCTGGGACCATCGTCACCAAGAAAACAATTGGTAACACACAATGGCATGAAGGACTGAAATCCTGCAGTGCCCGCAAGGTCCCCCTGCTCAAGAACGCACATGTACGGGTCCGTCTGAAATTTTCTAATGAACATCTGAATGATTCGGAGAACTGGATGAAAGTGTTGTGGTCAGATGAGACCAAAATCAAGCTCTTTGGCATCAACTCAATGTGTTTGGAGGAGGAGGAATACTGCCTATGACCCCAAGAACACCATCACCACTGTCAAACATGGAGGTAGAAACATTATGCTTGGGGGGTGTTTTTCTGCTAAGGGGACAGGACAACTTCACCGCATCAAAGAGACGATGGACGGGGCCATGTACCATCAAATCTTGGATGAGAACCTCCTTCCCTCAGCCAGGGCATTGAAAATGGGTCGTGGATGGGTATTCCAGCATGACAATGACCCAAAACACACGGCCAAGGCAACAAAGGAGTGGCTCAAGAAGAAGCACATTAAGGTCCTGGAGTAGCCTAGCCAGTCTCCAGACCTTAATCCCCAAAAAAATATGCGAAGAGAGCCGGTGGTTCGAGTTACCAAATGTCAGGGTCAAAACCTTAATGACTTGGAGAGGATCTGCAAAGAGGAGTGGGACAAAATCCCTCCTGAGATGTGTGCAAACCTGGTGGTCAACTACAAGAAACGTCTGACCTCTGCGATTGCCAACAAGAGTTTTGCCACCAAGTACTGTCATGTTTTGAGAAGGGGTCAAATACTTATTTTACTCATTAAAATGCAAATCAATTTATAACTTTTTGGAAATGCGTTTTTCTGGATATTTTTATTGTTATTTTGTCTCTCACTGTTAAAATAAACCGACCATTAACCACTTGCCGACCGCCGCAAGCCGATGTACGTCCAAAGTTTGGCGGGGGATATCGTTGTTATGCCAGCAGCTAGCTGCCATAACCCTGGTATCCCCGTTTTCGTGCGGCAGTCGGCTACAAGATAAAAGTGGTTTCTGCGGCGGATTCGCCACGAGATCACTTTTATCGGTTGCGGGAGAGGGGCCCCCCCTCCCGCCGCGATCCGGTGCCCTCCGCCGCTTACCGGAGCCGTCGGTAGCAGCGGAGGCGATCGCATCTGTCCCCTTGTTGTGCCTGGAATTGAGTGAGGGGAAGATGGCGCCCACATGTCTCCATGACACTGCAGGGTGGAAGCGACATCAAAAACGTCACTTCCGCCCATACCTCATAAAGGCACAATTTTTTCAATGTCATTTTTTTAAATGACTTTTTTTTTTTTATTGCATTTTAGTGTAAATATGAGACCTGAGGTCATTTTGACCCCAGATGTCATATTTAAGAGGACCTGTCATGTATTTTTTTTTTCTATTACAAGGGATGTTTACATTACTTGTAATAGGAATAAAAGTGACACAATTTTTTTTTTTTTACAACAGTGTAAAAATAAATAAAATCATGTAAAATAAATAAGAAAAATAGAATTTTTTTTTTTTTAAAACGCCCCTTCCCGACGAGCTCGCGCGCAGAAGCGAACGCATACGTGGGTAGCGCCCGCATATGAAAACGGTGGTCAAACCACACATGTGAGGTATCGCCTGGATCGTTAGAGCGAGAGCAATAATTCTAGCCCTAGACCTCCTATGTAACGCAAAACATGCAACCTGTAAAATTTTTGAAACCTCGCCTATGGAGATTTTCGAGGGTAAAAGTTTGACGCCATTCCACAAGCGGGCGCAATTTTGAAGCGTGACATGTTGGGTATCAATTTACTCGGTGTAATATTATCTTTCACAATATAAAAAAAAATTGGGCTAACTTTACTGTTGTCTTATTTTTTTTATTCAAAAAAGTGAATTTTTTCCAAAAACTTGTAAGACCCGATCCCCCTTCCCCTTACAACTATCTACAGAGGTCATGCATTCAACTGGCGCCCTCCCTTAAGTACCTTGGTATCCAGATACATACTGAACTTTCTGGGTACGAGGAACTTAATGTCACCCCTATAGTCCAACAGATGACGGAGAAATTCCGTAACTGGTCGTCATTGCCCCTTAATTTATTTGGTCGCATAAACATATTTAAAATGATCTTTCTACCAAAATTTCTCTATAGCTTTAGGGCCTCCCCGGTTTTCCTTACCAAAAAATTATTTGCAAAACTTGACTCTGCCCTGTTTACTTTCATTTGGAACGGTAGCCAACCTCGTATAGCCAAATCATCATTACAAGCAGCCAAGCCTGTAGGCGGATTGGCTTGCCCAAATTTAAGGAATTATTTTCTCGCTTCCCAGCTCACTTATATCCATGATTGGTTGCACTCTGATCCCCAAAAACCGTCCATGGCTTTTCTATTATCTTTATTTGCATCCCCTACCTCCTTGAAGGACGAACTACATAGGTAAAAAAAAACGGGTGGTTCCAGATTTTCTCCCGCTGAGGTTTGCTTTATGGCCTGGAGGGAGGGGGGAAAGATACTGTCACAATCCCAAGTCGAAATTTCGCCACAGACTCCTCTGTGGCGGAACCCGAATATTCCTGAGCTCTATGGTCATCCAGATTCGGCGTGGTGGGCCCCGTTTTGGGATCACACACCTCTCTCATATTTTTGAGGACAATATATTACTGCCCTTTGAATCCATTCGATTTAAATATGGCATTGCAAACAAATTCTTCTTCAAATACCTTTTATTGCGACATGCCCTCAAGACACAATTTGGCTCATTGACCATAGGGCTCAAGGAATCCTCCATGGAGGACCTTCTGTCATTTCCAGAGATAAACAAACTTGTGACGACCTTCTATGGGCGCCTTCAGGTGATGGGCGCGGATCCTTTTCAGAACTCTCAATGTAAATGGCAAAGGATTATGCCTGAGCTTTCTGAAGAGGACTGGGAGGAGGCAGTGGAAGTATGCTTTCAGGATATCATCAGTACGGCTAATGTCCTGATACAATTTAAGTTTATACATCACTTACATTATACACCCGCTAGGCTGGTTACTATGGGACTGGGTCAGGATATTGCATGCGCTAGATGTAAAAGGATTGCTGCTGATTTCTTTCATATGTTTTGGACATGTCCTGGACTTGCAGCATTCTGGAAAGATGTTTTTTCCTTTTTCAACCGTAAGCTACATATACCGCTGCCGCAAACTCCAGAGGTCGGACTTCTGGGAGTACTAAATGATAGTGTTCCTCGCACTCATGCTAGGATGTTGATACGTATTTTATTGTTTTATGCACGTAAGACCATTTTACTGCATTGGAAAGATACTTAACCCCCTTCAGCCCAAGCCTTCTTCCGTATTGTTCATGGGACTCTCCCCAAATTTAAGTTGATATACAAGAGTAGGGCATGCCCTAGGAAGTTCACCAAGATCTGGCAGCCATGGCTGGATGTTTCAAAGGACTTCTGGGGGGATGTCCTCTCCTCGCAGTTATCTCAGTGAGGAGGCGAGGAGATGTGTTCTTAGCAAACATTACTTGACATATATCTTAATGTGGATGGAAATTTGTATACGTTCTAATGAGAGTTTATTCCACAAGGAGTGCTGGAATTATGCTGTATTACTGGGGGTCGTGGGTGACAGATGTGTGTATGAATGACGCGACTTTGTTCTGGTTGGTTGTTTTATACAGCTGTACTACTTCATGATTCCTGCTATATCTTCATGGATCTAAATACCTATGACATACATGTATGTAGAACAGTCTGTATTATTGGTTCTTTTATTATTTCATCGTTTTTGTATTATTTTCATTGTAAAAATCCAAAATAAACACCTTTAAGAAAAAAAAAACTTGTAAGACCGCTGCGCAAATACGGTGTGAAAAAAAAGTATTGCAATGACCACCATTTTATTCTCTAGGGTGTTAGAAAAAAAACAATATATATTGTTTGGGGGTTCTAAGTAATTTTCTAGTAAAAAAAACCTGTTAGAAACACCTAAAATCCAAAACGAGGCTAGTCTTTAAGTGGTTAAAATTATAGACTGATCATTTCAGTGTCAGTGGGCAAACAAAATCAGCAGGGGATCAAATACTTTTTTCCCTCACTGTAATTAAGACCAACTCTAACTTGGTGTACATAGACAGAGTGCCTGTCCCTGTACACATTGCAGCAGAGACTCATTTTGCCACCACCACCCTTTCCCTGTCACTGGTTGTTAAGGACGCTGTCAGCTTAACATCCGACTTCCCTCTAGCAATGAGTGACGCTGCAGTGGGCAGGGCCTAATGGGGAAGCTGAGACACTAGTTCCCTATCAGGTTTGCTCTTGCCTTGTAATTGACAGTAGGTGGTGGGCAGATTCTGTAGCCCATAGCAGTCTATTGGCTAAGGATCAACCCACTACGTGCTGTCAATCACCAGGGGAGCAGACTTGATCGGGAACTAGTGTATGTGAATCCCCATCAGGTCCAACCCACCAAGGGGTCTGACAGGTGCAGCTATAGGTAGGTAGTTGCACCAAAGACGCAGTGTCTGTTTGTAAACCATGGCCTCAATGTGCCCCCACACTGGTATTTGCTGTGTGGAGGCACGTTGGGTACTCTTTATGAATTCCCAAGAATATAACATCATATACTACATTCTTTTGAAAAGACAGCTGGTCAAGGCAGGTTAAAGGACAACTTCACCTTTAGTGAAGTTGCCTTTAAAAAATTGTCCCCCCCCCCCACATACAGACCGCCTGGGATTATACTTACCCTACTCCCCATGATTTTTCCTCTGACATGGTCACTGAGATAAAAAGTGATAAAGAATCCAAAGTTGTACAGGAATAAAGAACTCTTCCAACTGGGACACATGTTCTGGTTAGCGTTGCCTACAAAGGGAATTACCCTCACTATGCAGGGATTTTCTTTCACTTCTTGATGTTACATACACTTTAAAGGGCAGGGTGAATTCCTGACAACATATGGAGAGAAGTTCTGGGGAAGAGAGGCAACACAAGCGAAGATAGAAGGTGAAGAACTTTTGCCAGATAGTAATGCATTCCTGAGGACTTTAAAGTCTTGAAAGAATGGTGAATCCCTCATGGCATGCGGAAAGAAGTAACAAGCAAGGGAAAGTCCCAAACCTATGTGTAAGAAGTGATGACTATGAAAAAAAAAAAAAAAAAGGTAAGTCAGAGTTTCTGGGTTGGTATAAGCCCGGCAGCTAAAAGGAGATACAAATGTGAATGGCTGTATATGATAGACGTAGTGTTTTGTCCTGAGGACAATAAAGCTGGCCGTACATTGGTAGATTTAAGAACATTTGTCGTAAAATTCTCATCAGTACATCTGTTGACTTGACAAAGGGCATTCGGAAGTACTTTTATTTTAATGCATTCTTTATATAGGAAGAATTATTATTATTATTTTTTTTTTTACTACATAGCAGGAAAAAGTACAGTTCAAAACATAAACAGTATTATAACTAGTCACCCATCATGGGGTATAATAAAAAACAGCAATTGACATCATGGGTAGACAACTATATCCGTCAACGATAAGGCGGTTCCTCGTGATTTCACCAAGTGATACCATCTCATCACATGACAAAGTTCAGGCCCATATTTACGAAAAAAAAGGGGGGGGGGGGCAAAGAGTAGGATAGGGAATGAATGAAAAGGGTGGAGTAAAGTAACAGCAAAACGAGTACAGGCAGTACCCAAGTAACATCCGACTTACAAACAAATCATACTTCAGAATGGAGGCAGCGTGACGTCACGCCGGCCCCAGAAACATCTTGCTGCTCACCTCGTGATACCTGTCAGACCCGCCAGCAAACCCACATCACTGCATGGCCAGTTAATCCTTCCCTATGCTATCCAAAACTTAAAAAAAAAAAAAAACATTTTTGCCTGGAGTTAGAAAAAATTTACCTGTTCCAACTTACATGCAAATTCAACTTAAGAACAAACCTACAGAACCTTGTTTGTAACCCGGGGCCCGCCTGTAGTGGGTTCAAAGGAGGGAATAATAGGAAAAGATAAGGGTGGGACCTGCTCCTAGCCAGGTTGTTATTTGCTCTTTTTTAACATTTGATTTTAGAATAAAGGTAATTTATTAAACAAAAACCACATTCACTGTTGGAAATTTGTTCGAGAAAGGGCCCTTTCACACTGGTTCACACCATCAGGTCCGCCTGTAATTTTTTAAGGCAGACCTGATCGGACCTTGCAGTCTCTTCTATGGAGCGGCAGATGTCAGCTGACACATGTCTGCTGACATCCGGCGCTATCCGATCCTGCCCGCAAAAAACAGACGGACGGTGGTGCTATTTTCCATCCGTCTGGCGGATCAGATGGAAACAGACAAGGCGGTCCTTTTCCATCTGATTTCCCCATAGAGGAGAGCAGGACTGTGTCCATCTCTGCTCTGCACAGTGAGCGGACACAGACCTGTCACCTGCCTGCTCAGCGAGGATCAGCGGAGTGATCCCCCCCCCCCCCATTGAGCAAGCAGAATCCGCTGCACGGAGGCGCTCACGTAGAAAGGGGCCAACAGGTTTCCATTCCACTCCTTCAAATTTTCATGTCCCTGTGCTGAAGTGTGCTGGGTTCACACTGATGTGACCACATGTCCCAGCAGGGGATCCCTGTACACCAATTCAGGTGCAAATCAGTTCCGAATTTTTGCCTGAATTCGCACCTGAAACGGAGCCAAAGACACGCAGGACTCTTCTGCAATCCTATCCACGGACGCCCCCGGAGCCGTGTGAATCGGCTCCATTGAAAGCCGGTCACAATCCCCTGTCATACGAATTGGATGCGGGCAATCTCGAATCAGTGTGAACCCAGCCTAACAGTTTGAAAATTGAAAGAACCTTCCTGAAACAAAAGTTTTCAAATGAAATTGTTCCAGAGTATGGCCAGAAAATTAAAAAAAAAAAAAGAATGCTCAATCGCTCAATGCTCAATCGCTCATTGACTAGTCTGCATGCAGCTCCACATTGCTCGAGATGCAAATGGCTCTTCACGCTGTACGGGGTTCTGTTTCCCTGTGGATGAGCTCTAAGAAAGAAGGCAGCCGACTAGTGAGGAGGTTTGAGCTTTACCAAGTACTGAAAACCAGGGACTGTCCCCAGACGGACAGCTGACAATGGCAGACAAAAAGAATTTGAGAAGCAGATAGGTGAGATCAGTGGAAAGGCAATACAAGCATCACAACTTCCAGTATGAGGAGCAGCAAGTCCTGGGTGTGAAGTTTCCAGGAGGAGCGAAGAATAATATACAGGTATGAAAGAACTGGGAGAACCAGGAACCCGACACTGGCCCCCGAGGGAGACACCGAAACTGGTCATACGACTTCGCAAATACAACTGACGTCTCTATGAATATTAGTGAGGCAGCTAGACATTATTGGGGACAATAAGATTTTAAAGACATATTTCTTATTGTACTATTTCCTATGTAGCCAGAAACCCTGCGCCAAATTTACGCAACATTTTCTCTGTTATCACTGTACGGCATTATTGTTGACACAAATTTATAAAGAAATACCACCGGATTGATAAGGAAGATGGAGGGAAATAAGATCTCTTCCATATTGTCCAACCTGTAATAATTGTGTCGCACCTTTGAGACAATTCAATAAGATAATAAAGACATATTTCTGACATTGTGGATGTAGCCAGAAACCCTGCGCCAAATGCGACATGCGACATTCTCACTGTTTGTACCGACGTCTGCAATAATTTCAAGTAGTTCTTATTTGTGAGGCCTTGCCACAAATTCATAAAGAACTACACCATATTGATTAGGAAAAATGGAGGGAAATAAGATCTCTTCCATGTTGTTGAATGTGTAATATTTGTGTTGTACCTTTGAGGCAATTCAATAATAATAAAAACAATGCCAGAGATGGCTGTTCCCAGCACAATCACTTATACATGTGCACTGCCGAAATATTCATTTGTTTTCATTTCATTCGTTTTTGTTTTTTTTTTTTTTCCGTTTTTTGGGTCATTCGTTATGATTGCAGTCCGTAAATTCAAAAATTTGTAAGTCGGAAAATAAGAAAGAAAATCGGAAAATTTGAAAGAATAACTAACTAATGATAACTAACTATTAAATTATATGTATTGGAATTTCCTTTCAAATTTGGCTGTTAGTGAACGGAACAAATACAAATTTATCCGAAGTTACGAATTATTCGAAATAATGAATGCTGCATCTAAACAAATGGAACGGAATGAATTAATAATAAAAAGTTTTTATCATTATTTATTATTATTATTATTAATACGCTACGTTCCATTTGTTTAGATACGTTATTTCGGATAATTCGTAACTTCGGATAAATCTGTATTCATTACGTTCACTAACAGCCAAATTTGCGAAATTCCAATACCTATAATTGAATAGTTAGTAATAGTTAAGTTATTATTAGTTAGTTATTATTTCAGATTTTCAAATTCTGAATTTCCGAATTTTCAGATTTCTGAATGTTCGGAAAAATTTGTTGCACGGGTTTTAGTTAATTCTGAAATCTTCCAAATTAACGAATTTGTCGAAATTCGTTATAAAAAAGAATTCGGAACAAAACTAATTGCACATGTGTATTTCTGACATCTGGCATCCCTATGACAATTAGTGAGGCAGCTAAACATATTAGGGACAATAAGATATTATTTCTTCTTATTATTATATTATTATAAGACATACAGTGGGGACGGAAAGTATTCAGACCCCCTTACATTTTTCACTCTTTGTTATATTGCAGCCATTTGCTAAAATCATTTAAGTTCATTTTTTTCCTCATTAATGTGCACACAGCACCCCATATTGACAGAAAAACACAGAATTGTTTACATTTTTGCAGATTTATTAAAAAAGAAAAACTGAAATATCACATGGTCCTAAGTATTCAGACCCTTTGCTCAGTATTTAGTAGAAGCCCCTTTTGATCTAATGCAGCCATGAGTCTTTTTGGGAAAGATGCAACAAGTTTTTCACACCTGGATTTGGGGATCCTCTGCCATTCCTCCTTGCAGATCCCCTCCAGTTCTGTCAGGTTGGATGGTAAACGTTGGTGGACAGCCATTTTTAGGTCTCTCCAGAGATGCTCGATTTGGTTTAAGTCAGGGCTCTGGCTGGGCCATTCAAGAACAGTCACGGAGTTGTTGTGAAGCCACTCCTTCGTTATTTTAGCTGTGTGCTTAGGGTCATTGTCTTGTTGGAAGGTAAAACTTCGGCCCAGTCTGAGGTCCTGAGCACTCTGGAGAAGGTTTTCATCCAGAATATCCCTGTACTTGGCCGCATTCATCTTTCCCTCGATTGCAACCAGTCCTCCTGTCCTTGCAGCTGAAAAACACCCCCACAGCTTGATGCTGCCACCACCATGCTTCACTGTTGGGACTGTATTGGACAGGTGATGAGCAGTGCCTGGTTTTCTCCACACATACCGCTTAGAATTAAGGCCAAAAAGTTCTATCTTGGTATCATCAGACCAGAGAATCTTATTTCTCACCATCTTGGAGTCCTTCAGGTGTTTTTTTTAGAAAACTCCATGCGGGCTTTCATGTGTCTTGCACTGAGGAGAGGCTTCCGTCGGGCCACTCTGCCATAAAGCCCCGACTGGTGGAGGGCTGCAGTGATGGTTGACTTTCTACAACTTTCTCCCATCTCCCGACTGCATCTCTGGAGCTCAGCCACAGTGATCTTTGGGTTCTCCTTTACATCTCTTACCAAGGCTCTTCTTTGGCCGGATGGCCAGCTCTAGGAAGGGTTCTGGTGGTCCCAAACGTCTTCCATTTAAGGATTATGGAGGCCACTGTGCTCTTAGGAACCTTAAATGCAGCAGAACTTTTTTTGTAACCTTGGCCAGATCTGTGCCTTGCCACAATTCTGTCTCTGAGCTCTTCAGGCAGTTCCTTTGACCTCGTGATTCTCATTTGCTCTGACATGCACTGTGAGCTGTAAGGTCTTATAGAGACAGGTGTGTGGCTTTCCTAATCAAGTCCAATCAGTATAATCAACACAGCTGGACTCAAATGAAAGTGTAGAACCATCTCAAGGATGATCAGAAGAAATGGACAGCACCTGAGTTAAATATATGAGTGTCACAGCAAAGGGTATGAATACTTAGGACCATGTGATAT
Organism: Aquarana catesbeiana; assembly: GCF_042186555.1. Lineage (NCBI taxonomy): Eukaryota > Metazoa > Chordata > Amphibia > Anura > Ranidae > Aquarana > Aquarana catesbeiana. The sequence continues at coordinate 20,912,249 of NC_133335.1, forward strand.
TTCAGTTTTTTTTTAATAAATCTGCAAAAATGTCAACAATTCTGTGTTTTTCTGTCAATATGGGGTGCTGTGTGTACATTAATGAGGAAAAAAAATGAACTTAAATGATTTAAGCAAATGGCTGCAATATAACAAAGAGTGAAAATTTTAAGGGGGTCTGAATACTTTCCGTCCCCACTGTATTTATTATATTCTTATAAGAAATATTTCTGACATTGTGGATGTAGCCAGAAACCCTGTGCCAAATGCATGCGACATTTTCACTCTTAGTAACGACGTCTGCAACAATTTCAAGTAGTTCTTATTTGTGACGCTTTCACTGTACGGCACTATTGTTGCCACAAAAAACTATAAAGAAATACCACCGGATCGATAAGGCTAAGGAGGGAAATAAGACCTCTCCGTATTGTTGAACGCGTAATAATTGTGTCATGAGACAATTCTGAAACATAACTTGTTCCTCTGGAAATGATATTTGATACGTTTGCTTTTCTGACCCAAATTCTCCAAAGAACTTCTGTAACACTTCACCACTTGGCAGGAGAGATGATGGTAGCAGTCTGATTGATATACAACTTACTGGCACCTACATGAATTGGTCGCAAGTTCCGTTACACTACCGCAAGACAGGTTTATAAAGAGGATATGAAGATGAATTCCAAAGATCGTCCTTAGGATGCATAGGTCATCCATGCAATGGTATTTAGGACCATGGATCACTATAAAGGGCAGGGAAATACAGTTTTCGATCTCACATAGACTGGATGAGCGAGGTGTCCTTTCCTGGGGAGTGAGATTCTGCAGTGTTCCTGACGGTGAGGGTACAATACTGTGGAAGCATTGCTATATGTTATCTGCTCTCTCTAACCAGGGATGGAATCTCCTATGTGACATGGGCCTTAGACCTTTTGTTCGAAAAAATAAAATGGTGCATACGATAAGGCCATCATTTGTTTCGTTTCTTCTAAATAAAGTCCAGCATGTTGGATCAGGCACTTTCAATTGCGGCACGAAAATCGCATGCCGTCCGGTTTCTCGCCTCAGACATAACGAGCAGATAAATGACCCGTGTCTGGGCAGCATTTCCCTCCTATCTCCAACGTTCAATCCCCTGTTGTCTCTTCCATTCTTTTCGTCCAGCACTGGATATTCCACTCCTTGAACCTCACGCTTTCTATGCTGGCCACATTTTACCAACTTAATGTACAGTTCAAATGCCTACTGGACTGGATATAAATGGGTTGGCGTGCTTAGGATGGACCCTCGTACTACAGCAGATTGTACAATGATTGTACAGTGCTGTGTATGGTCAGCTTTGCCCTGCTCTTCTTTCTGTGTGCTGGGTGTCAAGAGGGAGAATAGAAGGGGTACGCAGGGGGAGGAAAACCAGAGGCAAAAGATACGGGAAGTAACAGGTTGGGGCTATGACCTCCACTCATTAAAGCGGAAGTAAACCACATTGAGGGTCCTTTCACACTGGGGCGAGGGCGTTGTCGGCGGTAAAGCGCCGCTATTGTAAGTGGCGCTTTACCATCGGTATGCGGCCACTAGCGGGGCGGTTTTACCCCCCTGCTAGCGGCCGAGAAAGTGTTAAAACCACCGCAAAGCGCCTCTTCAGAGGCGCTTTGCCGGCGGTATAGCCGCGCCGTCCCATTGATTTCAATGGGCAGGAGCAGTATACACTCCGCTCCTTCACCGCTCCGAAGATGCTGCTAGCAGGACTTTTTTTACCGTCCTGCCTGCGCATCGCTCCAGTGTGAAAGCCCTCGGGGCTTTCACACTGGAATGAAAGGAGCGGCACTTTCTGGTCGGTTTGCAGGCGCTATTATTAGCGCAATAGCGCCTGCAAACCGCTCCAGTGTGAAAGGACCCTTATAGAAATAAATGTGATGCATACTAGCACATTATGAGAGATTTACCTTAAAACTAAGCCCTCCAGCATCGCTCTGTGACCGCTGAGAGACACCATCTTCAACTGGTCTTCCTTTCGGGTTAGCGGCCTCCGGCTACATGAGTGGCCGGGGGCACGGTGACGTCACTCCCGTGCGGGAGCTGCTGTTTTACGGCACATGCTCTGAAGGTCTGGCACGGTATGCCGGACTTTCAGAGCGCATGTGCCGATGACGTCACCAGCTGCTTGCACTCCGAATATCTACTAAACAGTGCATGTTTAGGAGATATTTACAGTACCCACAGGTAAGGCCTGTTACAGGCTTACCTGTAGGTAAAAGATGAAAAAGTGGGTTTACTACCACTTTAAAGAACTGGGGGGGAGTCGGGATTTCCCAAGAGATATTCTGTACCCGAGGAACCCAACAATTCCTGGTAGGAGTTAGAATAGGAAAAGATTGATCACAGATACCACTTTTCATGAAATTTCCAACTCTTTTTCCGTCTCTACAGAACCAATATAAAGAAAGAAAGAGAAGTTTCCCCTAAGTGGACTTTTAAGGCAACTAATAGTATCACATGTAGAAATATGCAAAGTGTAGGAGTAGAAAAAGATTTTATTAATGATTAAACATAGTTAAAAATACATATAGAAATGAAATATTGATTTATGTGAAATTTGATAAATCAATATTTCATTTCTATATGTATTTTTAACTATGTTTAATCATTAATAAAATCTTTTTCTACTACTATACTTTGCATATTTGTACATGTGATACTATTAGTTGCCTTAAAAGTCCACTTAAGGGGAAACTTCTCTTTCTTTCTTGAATATTGGATGTGGCACGGTATAAGCAAAAATTTCGCCATTCGCTCTCTATTTTCCTGAACCAATATAAGGAGGGTCCCTGTTAGCTAGTCTCTATTTACTGGTAAACATTGATCACACGCAACGTGTTGAGTTCTGGCTTCTCAAAGCTCCATTTAAAAAATGATCGACAATTAAGGAGACACCTGAGCAAGTCAGACACTGGCAGAGAGGGAAACTACAAGTTCTAGCATGCCCTGCACACCTCTGGGAACATTAGTAGAAAGCCAACCATCCTCTGCCGCCAGACAAGCAACTCTTACAAGCAAGCAAGGAGACTCAGCTTATTCTGCTCCCGCAGAACTACAAAGACCAGCATGCACAGGCTGGCTTTAGATGCATACAACAAGGAGGAGATATATCCCTGGTACTAGTAGGAAAGGTATAATCACACTCACCTAATCCCTGCAGTGTCCTGGAGACTGTCACACACCTGCTCTCCGGTATCCTCCTTTTATGGACTTGACACAAGGCGGGGCTGTGACATCATTCAGGTCACAAGACATTGAGGTCACCAGTAAGGAAGTAACTGGCTGAACGGGTTGTAGATAATATGCAGGTTTGTGTAGGTAATCCGAGTTCTCTGCCAATCTAAACAATCAGATCCAAACGTCACACACACGTGATAGATACAAATATATATATAGATCACACAGGAATGTGTGCTTACCTACAGTACATTAACTATGTCAGTGACTTCCACATGATACAAAGTACAGCCTGTATGTATAGGTGCGGTTAGCATTACCGACCATTGCCATTTTGGTTTATTATAGTCAGATGACTTCTATAGACACTGAAGGGAATTCAAGAAATCCCTAACAACACTTTTTTGACACTATGGCCCTGAGCCCTAAATATCCCTGCCACCTGTTTTAGTGACTTTACCAACGCGTGGGGCAGATTCAAGTAGTTCTTAATAGCACCACTTTTACAAATTGCAGCAAATTATAAAAAATTATTACTAAATTATTATTAAATTATCTATTTTTTAGAAAACGAAACTGGAGTTAACTAGGACCTACTCCAGGTTGTAGAGCTGCACGATAAATCGTTAAAGAATCGAGATCGCGATTCTCCCCCCCCCTGCAATCTTACCTCGGCATTTTCCCGATTCAGTGCAGAGTTCTCTGCTCACAGCTGACAGCTGTCAAAAAAAAAAAAAAAAGACAGCCAAGTTTAGCTTAGGCAAAGGCAAGTATGAACATTGTAATAATTTAGTTCTTTAGATCAAAGGGAAGAACTTCCGTCTGTAAATGAAGTCAGTTTACCAACTTAAAGCTGACTTCCACCCAAAAGTGGAACTTCTGCTTATATGCTTCCTCCCCCCGCTCCGGTGTCACATTTAGCACCTTTCAGGGGGGAGGGGGGGACGGGGACCCGTTTATGACAGGTCCCCTTCCTCACTTCATGGGAGACAGGCTGCGTCCCGATCTCCTGGAAGTTCGGCCCCCTCCTCCTTCCCCCCCCACCGCCGGGCCGATTAGAAAGTGCAGTGCGCTTTGCGCATGTGCAGTAGGGAACCAACAGTGAAGCCGAAAGGCTTCACTGCCTGGTTCCCGTACCAGGAATGGCGGCGGCAGCACCCGGGAGTCGATCCAAAGATCGGCTGGGGTGCTGACATCGCAGGCTCCCTGGACAGGTAAGTGTCCATACATTAACAGTATTTGTATCTGCTGACTTTTACATTTTTTTTTTTGGCTGGACCTCCTCTTTAACCACCTCAATACTGGGCAGCTACACCCCCTTCCTGCCCAGGCCAATTTTCGGCTTTCAGCGCTGTCGCTGTTTAATTGACAATTGCCCGGTCATGCTACACTGTACCCAAACAAACTTTTTATCATTTTGTTCCCACAAATAGAGCTTTCTTTTGGTGGTATTTGATTATCTCTGTGTTTTTATTTTTTGCTAAACAAATAAAAAAAGACCTAAAATTGTGAAAAAAAAAAAAGTTTTTCTTTTGTTTCTGTTATAAAATTTTTCTCCTTCACTGATGGGCACTGATGAGGTGGCACTGACGATGGGCACTGATAGGCGGCACTGATGGGCATTGATAGGCGACACTGATGGACACTCATGGGTGGCACTGATAGGCGACACTGATGGGCACTGAAAGGCTGCACTGATGGGTACTTATGGGTGGCACTGATAGGCGGCACTGATAGATGGCATTGATAGGCATCACTGATGGCACTGGCAGGCATTGGGGATGGGCACTGATTGGCCGCTGCCTGGGCACTGATTGGCATTTCCCTGGTGGTCTAGGGTGGCATACCTGGTGGTCCAGGGTGGTACCATTACCTGGTGGTCCTGGCGGCATCCTGGTGGTCCCGGGCGGGTTGTGCTGATAAACATTCAGCACAGACCCCCACTGTCAGGAGAGCAGCCGATTGGCTCTCCTCTACTCATGTCTGTGAGACGCGAGTGAGGAAAAGCCGATCAACGGCTCTTCCTGTTTACATCGTGATCAGCTGTAATTAGACACGGCTGATCACGTGGTTAAGAGCCTCCGTCAGAGGCTCTTTACCGAGATCAGTGTGTATGACTGACACACCGCACCACCGAATGCTGCGATGCTCGCCCCCAGGGGTGCGCGATAGCGGTCGTTCTGGGAGGACGTCATATGACTCCCGCCCAGAACGAGAGCTGCGCCGCCTGGCCATCATTTGACGGCCAGCGGGCGTGAGGCGGTTAAAGACTAAACCTTTTTCTAACACTGGTTGCTTACAAGTTAAAAATCAGTATTTTTTGCTAGAAAATTACTTAGACCCCCCCCCAAACATTATATATATATATTTTTTTTTTGCACAGACCCTACAGAATAAAACAGTGGTTGTTGCAATATTTTATGTGACACTGTATTTGCGCAGCAATCATTCAAAATTTTTGGGGAAAAAATACACTTTAAATAATTTAAAAAACTAAACAGAAAAGTTAGCCCAATTTTTTTTTTTGTATAATGTGAAAGATGATGTTACGCCACGAGGATCGTGATCTTTATTCTAAGCAAAAAATTTGTGATTCTTATTTTGGCCGGAATCGTGCAGCTGTACTAGGTTGGCGTACAGAGATGGGCAAAGTACCTGTCTCTGCAGGCTGTGTAACAGAGAGGCCTCCACACGTAGTGTGTGCCCCAGACTCATGTACCTATTAAAGTGGTTGTATAGTCATTTTATTTACTTTTACCTACAGGTAAGCCTATAATAAGGCTTACCTGTAGGTAAAAAAAATATCTCCTAAACCTTTACGGTTTAGGGGATATTCCCCTTGCGATGAGCCGCTGACTGCAGCGGTGCATGCGCACAGGGGATTCTCGGCTGAAGGCCGGCAACTGCTGGACCTTGCCGAGGAAGAAATCTCCCGCGCGCATGCACGGGAGTGACGACATCGCGGTTTCAGCCACTCACAGCGCTGGAACCGCGATACCCGGAAGACATGCCAAGGCAACATGACAGCTCCCTCGGCGTGGACCAGGTAAGATACCGACGCCTCATTCTAAAGTAAGTATTTCATAATGAGCTAGTATGCGGTGCATACTAGCTCATTATGCCTTTTGCTTTACAGGGGTAGAAAAAAAAAAAATTTTTTTGCGGGTATACAACCGCTTTAAAAACAGATACACAAATCTGTTGTCTGCACTGACATTTGTCCAGTGGAGGCACATCAGAGCATCTTAAAGCGAAGTTCCGCTTAAAAAAAAATTAAAAGTCAGCAGCTACAAATACTGCAGCTGCTGACTTTTAATAATCAGACACTTACCTGTCCCAGGGTCCAGCGATGCGGGGGATCGAAGCCTGTCTCCCCCTCCGCTCTGCGGCGCCGGCATTTGTAACTGTGAGCGCCCGGCTGTGGCTTTACAGCTGGGCACCCACTGCGCATGCGCGAGCCGCGCTGCGACTGGCCGCACAATCATCTGGGACCTGTGACGTGTCCCAGATGATTGCCGAGAGGGAGGGGGGAGAGGTGATCTTCCTTCCGGCGCCGTGGGTGCGCCAGGAGGAAGTGGGAGCTGGAACCCTCTGAAAAGAGGGTATCCACTCCCCCCCAAAAAAATGGCAGGGGGTCACCTTCTCTTTTTGGAACTCCGCTTTAAGCAGGCTATACATTCTGCAACTTTCTTTTCTACAACCATGGGTTGCAGGAAAGAAAATTTTTGATTCCCTCATCAACATATTCAGTGTTGATGGGGGAATCTTTCCTGCAGAGCTATTGTATGGTGACAGCAGGAGGTTTCTCAGCCATCAGAATACAATGATCACTACCAGGTTGTCCCCCAGATCCCGCCCCCCTTATGTGAATGAGTAGGGGTACATTGTACCCCTACTTATTCACCCAAAAAAAAGTAGTGTTACAAACTCCCCCCATTTTTCCTGACCTGCCGGGCTGCATGCTCGGATAAGGGTCTGGTATGGATTTTGGGGGGGAGCGAACACAGTTTTTGATTAATTTATTTTTTGGGCGTGGGGGTTCCCCCTTCAAGAATCATACCAGGACCTGGTATGGTTGGATCAAAGTCGGATCCCATTCATTAAAGTTGCAGGGAAGTCGGACATGAAGTCGTACATGAAGTCGTAGGGAAAAAGTCGGATCGGAAGGCGTCCAACTTCCATGTCAGAGCAGTGTGAACCCGGCCTTAGGTTATAACAGCAAAGATCTGGTTGTCCGGTTGACCCTTTCGCTGCCAGGGCCATTTTTGTATTTTTTTCCACATGCTTAAATAAAATAATTTTAGGCCTGAAAAACACCTAAAATCCCCAAAACAGTAAAAAAAATAAAATAAAATGGTGATAGTTTTAATGTCACAAGATATTAGTGCAACAGTTTATCAAGCACACAATGTCAACAAAAAATATATTAACCACTTGCCGACCACTGCATGCCGATATACGTCCGCACAATGGCAGCGGTGGGCAAATGGGCATACCTGTACGTCCCCTTTAAGAGTCAGGGCTAGAAGGCGCGCGCGCGCCTGCTGCGTACAGTGTGACCGTGGCCGCGGGACTGGTGGACTCGATGTCCGCCGGTCTCCCGGCGATTGTGTCACGGAGCCGCAGAACAGGGAAGTGCCTATGTAAACAAGGCATTTCCCCGTTCTGCCTTGTGACATGACAGAGATCACTGCGCCCTGTCATCGGGAGCAGTGATCGCTGTCATGCGAGTTGTAGCCCATCCACCCCACAGTTAGAATCACTCCCTAGGACACACTTAACCCCTTCATCGCCCCCTAGTGGTTAACCCCTTCCCTGTCAGTGTCATTTACACAGTAATCAGTGCATTTTTATAGCGCCGATCGCTGTATAAATGACAATGGTTCCAAAATAGTGTCAAAGTGTCCGATGTGTCCGCCATAATGTCGCAGTCCCAATAAAAATCGCAGATCACCGCCATTACTATTAGAAAACAATTAATAATAAAAAATGCCATTAAATTATTCCCTATTTTGTAGGCGCTATAACTTTTGCGCAAACCAATCAATATATGCTTATTGCGATTTTTTTTTTAACAAAAGTATGTAGAAGAATACATAATGGCCTAAACTGAGGAAAAACAATTTTTTCCGAATATATTTTTGGGGGATATTTATTATAGCAAAAAGTAAAAAATACTGAGTTTTTTTCAAAATTGTCGCTCTTTTTTTTTTATAGCGCAAAAAATAAAAACCGCAGAGGTGATCAAATACCACCAGAAGAAAGCTCTATTTGTGGGAAAAAAAAGGACGTCAATTTTGTTTGGGTACAACGTCGCACGACCGCCCAATTGTCAGTTAAAGCGACACAGTGCTGAATCTTAAAAAGTGCTCTGGTCAGGAAGGGGGTAAAATCTTCGGAGCTGAAGCGGTTAACCTTCCCGGCGGTTAAATTTCAGTACCATTTAGTGGGAACCCCAAGCCACACTCGGGATTGCATTGCAGAATCCTGGTCCAGGTTACTTAATTTGTCACCAGGATCCTGCGATGTGTTGCAACGCATGGGGGGCGAAGTACAGCAGGAAATTCAAAAAGTACAAAAAACATAACACATACAGTACACTGTTATCTTACAGATTACATCCCTTTTGTCCCCAGTGCTTTGTCCAGTGCCCTGCATGCACTTTTATATTATATATACTGTTCTTTCTGCCTGGAAACTTGAGATTGTCCATAGCAACCAAAAAGTGTCCCTTTACGTCAAAAGTAGTTATAGACCAGCTAGAAAACAGCGATAGCAATGCCGCGTACAGACGATCGGACATTCCGACAACAAAACCGTGGATTTTTTTCCGACGGATGTTGTCTCAAACTTGTCTTGCCTACACACGGTCGCACAAATGTTGTCGGAAATTCCGAACGTCGAGAACGCGGTGACATACAACACGTACGACGAGCCGAGACAAATGAAGTTCAATAGCCAGTGCGGCTCCTTCTGCTTGATTCCGAGCATGCGTGGACTTTTGTGCGTCGGAATTGTGTACACACGATCGGAATTTCCAACAACAAGTTTTGTTGTCGGAAAATTTGAGAACCAGCTCTCAAACATTTGTTGTCGGAACTTCCGACAGCAAATGTCCGTTGGAGCATACACACGGTCGGAATTTCCAACAACAAGCTCGCATCGAACATTTGTTGTCGGAAATTCCGACCGTGCGTACGGGGCATAAGATTAGAATCACTTGCAGAATTGAGCGATAGTGATTCGTGGGGAAATTAATTTTATTATTATTATTTTTTATAATTATTTATAATATTATCATTTATGATTTTGAGTTTCAAACATTATCATACCCGGGATGTCTACTAGACTCTTGTTTGGACAGATTTAAGTGTGTTATTACTAAGCCTACAATATAAAACTCCAAATTTCTATGCAAAACAATGTACCGCTTTGACATTCAAAAATCTGACATAATCATACCGCCAGGGTGGTTAAAGTTGATTATTTTAACCTTGCTTCAGCCAACCCATTTGAAATGTTGCTGTTTACTTTTTTACACAGTGTTATCTGTAAAAATAGCTTGTTTCTAGATGGAACATCTGTTCCTGCTATTACTATTGGTTTGGTCATGACATGTATGTACCTTTTTCTGAAAATCCAATAAAGAAATATTAAATAAAAAAAAAAAAAAAAAAAAAAAAAGTTGATTTTAGTGCACACAATTGCAATACATTACCCAAATCTTCAGTAATGTATAAAAGATGAGGTTGTGCAGAGTAAATTGATACCCAACATGTCAAGCCTTAAAATTGTGTGTGCTCATGAGATGGCAACAAATATCGGTACCCTATATTTTCCACAGGCAAAGCTTTAAAAGCTCCAATAGGTCATCAGTTTAGAATAAAAGTTTTTACAAAGGCAGAAGATTTTTTTTTTTACCTTAATGCATTCTTAATACGATGTACACAAAGCAGAGGCTCTCTCTGCTCTCTCCTCATTGGCTGAGAGACAGCAGAAGAAGCCATTGGCTCCTGCTGCTGTCAATCTCAGCCAGTGATGAGGGACCGAGGGGCGGAGCTAAGTTCCACTGTCTGTGTTAACAGATGCAGACAGCGAAGCTCGGGAGCGAGCCCGCATGGGTGACCCTATAACAAGAGGCTCGCTATGGGGGGCACTCGGTGGGGGACCCGAGAAGAGGTAGACTGGGGCTGCTTTGTGCAAAGCCATTGCACAGAGCAACTCAAGTATGACATGTTTGTCATTTAGGATCACTTTAACTGTGAATAAGGGGCCTAGAATTATTGCTCTCACTCCGTGTCTGCAGCGCTATGTAGCATGTGTAGTGCAATGGACATTTACGTACGCAGGCACCCCAATGTGTGTGTTTATGTGTGCAAATGTACCAGGCTGCTATTGCCAACGTATGCCGTACATCTGTGGCAACGAGAAGCCAATTAGCCCTTCGTTTACATTGACTGTGGCTTTGAAATCATGAGACTTCATCTGAAATCTCACGATTTCAAAGCCGCATGTCAGGGTGACTTGGAAGACATCTGTGCGACTTCGTACACAGATGTCTGTTCAAGTCGCACCCAAAATCGTCAAATGTAGTGCAGGAACGACTTTTTTCAAATCAATGCGGCACCGCAAAGTCAGCGTCGCATTGATTTGAACAACAGCCATTGTCAGCAACGATGTGCGACATGTCATGCGATTTGGCCTGTCAAATTGCATGACAAGTCGCTCCAATGTGACCGAGGGCTCAAGGTGCTGAACAATGGGGAATTAATATGTCATGGTCGAGAATGTATCGCATTGACTGCGGAATACCACCAAGACGTCTAGAAAAGCCACCTTGCCTGTCACCAATCTAAAACTGCAGATAAAATCGTTTGCAGCGTTTTTCCTTTTCATTAATGATTTGTATTCACTTGCAATGTGCCTTTGAACCTGATGAAAAATGTGACTACTTCCTTCGCACAGCCACCTCCACCTTGCATGTCACAACTTCTCCTTTTCTAGGAGTTTCTAATTACTGTCTGTGCTGGCTCAGCTCCTTTATCCCCTCCTTACATACGATGCCTTGAAAAAGTATTCACACCCCTTGAAATTTTCCACATTTTGTCATGTTACAACCAAAAACGTAAATGTATTTTATTGGGATTTTATGTGATAAACCAACACAAAGTGACACATAATTGTGAAGTGAAAAGAAAAATGATAAATGTTTTTTAATTTTTTTTTACAAATAAATATTTGAAAAGTGCGGCGTGCATTTGTATTCAGCCCCCTTTACTCTGATACCCCTAACTAAAATCTAGTAGAACCAATTGCCTTCAAAAGTCACCTAATAAGTAAATAGAGTCCACCTGAGTGTAATTTAATCTCAGTATAAATACAGCTGTTCTGTGAAGCCCTCAGAGGTTTGTTAGAGAACCTTAGTGAACAAACAGCATCATGAAGGCCAAGGAACACACCAGACAGGTCAGGGATAAAGTTGTGGAGAAGTTTAAAGCAGGGTTAGGTTATAAAAAAATATCCTAAGCTTTCAACATCTCACAGAGCTCTGTTCAATCCATCATCCAAAAATGGAAAGAGTATGGCACAACTGCAAACCTACCAAGACATGGCCGTCCACCTAAACTGACAGGCCGGGCAAGGAGAGCATTCATCAGAGAAGCAGCCAAGAGGCCCATGGTAACTCTGGAGGAGCTGCAGAGATCCACAGCTCAGGTGGGAGAATCTGTCCACAGGACAACTATTAGTCGTGCTCGCCACAAATCTGGTCTTTGTGGAAGAGTGACAAGAAGAAAGCCATTGGTGAAAGAAAGTCATAAGAAGTCCTGTTTGCAGTTTGTGAGAAGCCATGTGGAGGACACAGCAAACATGTGGAAGAAGGTGCTCTGGTCAGATGAGACCAAAATTGAACTTTTTTGGCCTAAAAGCAAAACGCTATGTGCAGCGGAAAACTAACACTGCACATCACCCTGAATACCTCATCCCCACTGTGAAACATGGTGGTGGCAGCATCATGTTGTGGGGATGCTTTTCTTCAGCAGGGACAGGGAAGCTGGTCAGAGTTGATGGGAAAATGGATGGAGCCAAATACAGGGCAATCTTAGAAGAAAACCTGTTAAGAGTCTGCAAAAGACTTGAGACTGGACCAGGGGTTCACCTTCCAGCAGGACAACGACCCTAAACATACAGCCAGAGCTACAATGGAATGGTTTAGATCAAAGCATATTCATGTGTTAGAATGGCCCAGTCGTAGTCCAGACCTAAATACAATTGAGAATCTGTGACAAGACATGAAAGTTTCTGTTCACAGATGCTTTCCATCAATTCTGACAGAACTTAAGCTAATTTGCAAAGAAGAATGGGCAAAAATGTCCCTCTCTAGATGTGCAAAGCTGGTAGAGACATCCCCGAAAAGACTTGCAACTGTAATTGGAGTGAAAGACGGTTCTACAAAGTATTGACTCAGGGGGGCTGAATACAAATGTACACCACACTTTTCACATACCGTATTTATCGGCGTATAACACGCACTTTTTTCCCCTTAAAATCAGGGGAAAATCGCGGGTGCGTGTTATACGCCGATCCCCTGCGATCCTGACCTGTCAGAATGAAAAAATCGCTGACCGCGATTTGAAAATGGCGCCGCCGGCGCCGAAATACACAGTGCCGGTCCTCGGCTCTTCTTGGCCGCTTTCGGTTTCACTCGAGCGCCGCCCGAACCTAGCCGAGTATACTCGGCTAGTTTCGGATAGCTCCGCTCACCGTCCGAGTGGAGCCGAAAGTGAACGAGAGCCGAGGGCCGGCTCTGTGTATTTCGGCGCCGGCGGCGCCATTTTCAAATCGCGGTCGGCGATTTTGAAGCTCAGAGGCTTCAGCAAGACTGCACTGGGGCAAGGCTGGACTGGGGCAATGCTGGACTGGGGCAAGGCTGCACTGGACACTGGGGAAGGCTGCACTGACATGGCTGCACTGACAAGGCTGCACTGACATGGCTGCACTAGCAAGGCTGCACTGACATGGCTGCACTGACAAGGCTGCACTGAGAAGGCTGCAATGATGGGCATTTAAATGTAAGTTTTTTTCCCTTCAAGTTCCCTCCTAAAAGTTTTTTTTCCTTAAAATTCCCTCCTAAATTGAGGTGCGTGTTATACGCCGATGCGTGTTATACGCCGATAAATACGGTATTTATTTGTAAAAAATTTTGAAAACCATTTATCATTTTCCTTCCACTTCACAATTATGTGTCACTTTGTGTTGGTCTATCACATAAAATCCCAATAAAATACATTAACGTTTTTGGTTGTAACACAACAAAATGTGGAAAATTTCAAGGCAGAATGCATATAAGTGATTAAATTATAATACATAAAAAAAACTTAAAACCCAAGGAAATGGCAAAGTTCAAGGTACAGTTGAAAAAGCCTCAGGGTAGGATATGAGTGTCAGTTCCAAATAGAGAATGGAAATTGTTCACATCATAAAGGAGAAGTCCTTCAAAAATTCAATGCAGGGGTGTCAACAGAAGCAAAGTTATCCAAGAAAGGATCACAGGACCCGGGTGTAATAAACAGGAGGGTTACCAGAAATATTTGACCGCTAGTAAATAGTGGTCAACACACGCTTTTGATAATACAATCCTCCAGACCCTTCGCCATATATTCCAAACATCTGTCATATAGCCTTAAGGTATATCTCTTGGACTCCTGTTTGTCCAAACAGGGCAGCAGTTCCCAGCTAGAGCAATCCATCTCATCAATCATGAAAGTGGAACAAAAATGCTAACCATAGTGAAGTCCCACTTACAATTATCCAACAGATATGACGCATATACAAAATGCTAGAGGACCACCAAAAATGGGCGTGAGTATATCGAACATGTGTGGAGCGATGTTAGTCCTAACTCCGCCCTACGTGTTTCGTCATATATGATGTTATCAGGGTCTGTGCACAGTAGCACTTCTCTTGTTCTGTATGCTTGGTGTAATTCTCAGTAAATGTTATTTTGTATGAATTGCATAATATCCTTCCATCTTGTTTTCCATTAAACGTTTGCTACACTATAGCTGAGCTACCACAAAGGATCACTTCATTGAAGATGAGAAATATTAACCAACTAAACAACGTCATAAAAACCCCATTACATAATATATTGGGTACTCATCTGAAGTCCGTGACTCTGTCAAAAAATGCTGGTTAATATCATACTTGCAGACACTGATTCGTTTATTTGCCTTCTAATGAATTATCTTACTCCATAAATAGACATGTCACAAGTTCACACACCCTCAGATAACAAAAGATTACATCACATTCCATGTCACATGTACCCAGTCTTGTGATCTGCCAATATCTGACTTTTATATTGTCTCATGTCAATTCTAAACTTTCCATGATAAGAAAACACTGTAGCAGAGGTGGATTAAAATTGACTAGGTAGTCATTTACTTTGAGAGCTGCATTCTCAGTGATGTCATCAGTTTCTGGTAGATTGACAGGCTGCATTTTTTATGTCACTGGTCTCTGGTGAATGGATAGGCTGCATTCCCAGTGATGTCACTGGTCTCCAGTTAATGGATAGGCTGCATTCTTAGTGATGTCACCGGTCTCTAGTGAGAATGGATAGGCTATATTCTCAGTGATGGCCCTTTCACATTGATCGGTTTTTGATACCCTTTAGAAAAATGCATGAAAAATGTATTCCTTTAGGGGGGCATTCGTGAGCAGCGAACCAAGATGGCCGCTCGCTAACTTCTCTCCTCGCCGCCCGGACATATCAGGCACAAAAGCACCGTTAATAAGGGCACTCTTGGCTTCCCCCGTACCTCTCCGATTCCCCGCAGCCTTGTGCACCTTCATGGAGAGAAGATCCATGGCCACTCGATCCTCTAGTGCCAAGTGGAATCTCCCCACGGCCTCCCCTCCTGACACCATCATGGAAGCTTCGGTCTCCAGCCAGGACCAATGGTCCAATTCCAGCAATCCTCTCCTGAGGACGCCATGAGTGATGCCTCGGATGTGGCCCCACACCAACAGGCTGTGCTCCGCGATGCTGACCTCCTGGCACACTTCAAAATTATGCTGCAAGCAGAACTCTCGGCCACAACCATTAAACTTGCCACACACCTTACCAAGGAGATCAGGGAACTCGACTCCCTCACCAATGATCTTGAGAACAAGATGGAATGCGGCCGCTACAGTCCTGGAGAACCATGAGCAGAACATCACAGAACCTGAAAGCTGCCCATCTCCGTCTGGAGGATTTTGAAAATAGAGCCCACAGGGGTAAACTGCGGCTCAGAGGCTGGAGTTGGACCGCATTCACCGTGCGCTCAGCCCCAAGATATCACATTGTGATAAAATTCACTTATTACCGCACAAAGGAAACCCTCCTGTGGGCAGCCAGGGACAAGTCTGATCTGATATTCCAGGGACACCGCAATCAAGTCTTCGTAGACCTTTCCCAGACCACGATCGTGAAGAGGAGACAGATGAAGCCCTACACTTCTGTACTGCTGGCCCACCATATCCGATACTATTGGGGTTTTGGACTCACCGGTTCCCCTCTACTACCGTCCACTGTGAGAGATGGTAGCCACAGACATCTTCTCCTACCCCAACCTTAATTATTGTCCCCCTGTTGCTTTTGTTGTTTTTTTTTCTTTTTTTTTTGTTTGCTCACATCCTTACCTGTAAACAGGTGAGCTGCACCATTTTTGAATGTTGCCATTATTAAGACTCTTTCATGTATGGACTTCAACAAAGCAAATAACCATTAGCATGCACGCGCCTATTTGACGCGGCCCCACAGCTTAGCGTCCCACACAATGCCGCTTACCTCTGACATCATTGACACTCGAACTATGGTTGTCATAAAACTGTAACCTTTTTATCCAACCACTATATCATTTTTTAATTTTCTTTTTTTTTGTGTGTTCTGGTGGCATCATTGATACCATCTTGGACTTAGAGCCCATTTCTACCTTCACTTTGCTATGGGTTAGCCTGTGATGCCCCTACACCTGTAATAGCTATGATAAGCCTTTTACTGAATATAGAGCCCTGATCATCTTCCCTCTTTACCTAGGTTGAATGCTGGATGAAGATAATGCAGGGGCTCGCACACAGGGCTCACACGCCCCTCTCCCACACACACTTACCATGTTCTCATTTCTGCATATCCCTTTTCCCCACCCAGCCCCCCCCCTCGATATTCTGCCAGTTGGGCCTCTGCCTGCAAGCCTCTCAGTCAACTTAAAACTTGGCGCGCCTGCTGTACATGTCCCCCTTGGACTCTTAGGGAGATTTTCTCCCTCCTGGGTTAGTGGGGCAGGGGGGCTGGCCCTGGAGGTCCCCGCAGTGATTTTTACATGAGATTCCCTTGACCAGTTGGTCAGGGTCTCCGTGTGGCCGGTCCCTTCCTGCTGACCCAGGTCGTGCCCGTGGGTGGTTCACTTGTATCAATATTAAGTCGATGACATGTTGTATTATTGTCTGTTTATGACTCAATGTAGGCCTTGTTTATGTTGCCTCTCACTTCACATGTTATGGCCTACCTATACACTGAATGTTCCCCCTGGGAGGGCTTAATGTACTTTCCGTATGCCCCTCCCCCCCTTTTTTTATTTCTTCTTAGCCAAGACTTTCCCTCTAGCTAACTACTCAGGCTGCTCAAGCCCGGAACAGCTATGTGTCTGGTGGCAGAGCCCCCGTCTTGCACATCTTACAATTAGATGTGGTTCACGCTTGACGTGTTGTACTCTGTACTACCTCCCCTCCTCTACTACCTTGTTTTTGTTTCGTCCCTCTTCTCCTCTTCTGGTCCTTCTTTCTCTTTTCTTCTTTGCCTCGGCTCCTTCTCCCTCTTGTCCCCCCAGGCCGGTGTTCAACTATGGCTCAAGACACAAGTCCCTGATGGCCGATGCAGGATTTTCTCAGTTCAGCTTAACTTTAGGGATGAGCTTTCTGTTCGGGTCGAACATGAGTTCGACTCGAACATTGGCTGTTTGCCCATTCGTCGAAAACCGAACATTATGGGCCGTTCGCGCCAAATTTCGGCGGGGCGTAAAGGCCCATAATGCACTGCGGGAGTGCAGTGCATTGCTGTATGGTGATTGGCCAGAGCATGCACCATGACCTGCATGCTTTGGCCAATCACAGCGCCCTCAGCTAAGAGGACCATAATTGGCCAAATGCCTTTTGCCAATCATGGCTCAGGGGGACTAAGTCCACGCCCCACACTATATAAGGCCACCTGCATGTCGGCCTTGTGTAGTGTGTCGTTGCTGGCATGGACGGAGAGAAAGTGTCATTTAGATTGAACAGGCAGGCAGGTTATTCAGTTAGCTGCAGTGTATTTAATATATAGATACAGTCACGTGTATATATATATATATATATATATATATATATATATATATATATATATATATATATATATATATATATATATATCCACTGTATCCAGTTTAGACAGATCTCGCTGCAGTCCGTTCCTGGTGTACTGTTTCTAATATACTTCAAAAATTGCTGGCAAAAAACAAAAATAAAAGCTGCGCTTAAGATAAAATAAAAGATATACAGTATAGTGAAATCTAAGCAGCCTGCATCGAGATCTAGTCTCCAAATCCCACCATAAACAATAATACAAAAAAGATGCGGCGCTAATACATATTTATAACCTGTGAAATAAATTCGTATAGTGATCAAAAATAATAGTGCAAAATAAGTGATATCAAACTTTAGTGTCCCAGAATTAATTGTAGACAAGTATAGATAAACAAGTGAAGTCCAAAATCCAAAAAAAAGAAAGAAAAGTCCGTGATACAGCAAGAAATAAAGTGCCAGAAAGGGCCACAACAAAGATGAGGATGCAGTGGGGAGAATCTTCTGTGGGTCCTCACACCCGAGGTGGAATATCGAATATGCTTACCAGATCCCATTGACCGCCATTACAGCGGTCAAAAACAGCACAGGGAAATTTTGGGGCTCCCCACAACCTCAGTACTGGCAGAGGTTGTGTTGTGTACGGACTATATTATGCGATGGATTGTTCTTTTTCTCTTTGAATCCTGAGATATCAACCGTCGCCCATCGGTACCATTAAGCTGAGGTTGTGGGGAGCCCCAAAATTTCCCTGTGCTGTTTTTGACCGCTGTAATGGCGGTCAATGGGATCTGGTAAGCATATTCGATATTCCACCTCGGGTGTGAGGACCCACAGAAGATTCTCCCCACTGCATCCTCATCTTTGTTGTGGCCCTTTCTGGCACTTTATTTCTTGCTGTATCACGGACTTTTCTTTCTTTTTTTTGGATTTTGGACTTCACTTGTTTATCTATACTTGTCTACAATTAATTCTGGGACACTAAAGTTTGATATCACTTATTTTGCACTATTATTTTTGATCACTATACGGATTTATTTCACAGGTTATAAATATGTATTAGCGCTGCATCTTTTTTGTATTATTGTCTAATATACTTCAGGCAGGCAGGTGATTCAGTTAGCTGCAGTGTATTTAACCACTTCCCTACCCGCCTATAGTCAAATGACGTCCACAGATGGGATCTCCCATCCTGGATGGACATCATATGACGGCCTCGGGTTCCCGGCCGCCTAGGGGGCGCACGCGCCCGCCGCGTTGCTCGGGACCCAGTGCGAGTGCCCGGCAGGCGCGATGTCCGCCGGGCACCCGCGATTGCCCGTTAACCGGGCCGGACCGTGGATCTGTGTGTGTAAACACACAGATCCACGTCCTGTCAGTCCAGAGGAGAGCGATCTGTGTTCCCAGAACAGCGGAACACTGATCAGTCTCCTCCCCTTGTGCGTCCCCTCCCCCTACAGTTAGAAGCATTCCCTAGGAAACACATTTAACCCCTCCCCGCCCCCTAGTGGTTAACCCCTTCACTGCCTGTCACATTTACACAGTAATCAATGCAATTTTATAGCATTGATCGCTGTATAAATGTGAATGGTCCCAAAAATGTGTCAAAAGTGTCCGATGTGTCCGCCATAATGTCGCAGTCACGAAAAAAAAAAAAAAATCGCTGATCGCTGCTATTACTAGTAAAAAAAATAAATAAATAATTAAAAAAAAAAAATGCCATAAATCTATCCCATATTTTATAGACGCTACTTTTGCGCAAACCAATCAATATACGCTTATTGTGATTTTTTTTTACCAAATATATGTAGAAGAATACGTATCGGCCTAAACTGAGGAAAAAATTTGTTTTTTTAAAAAAAATTGGGATATTTATTATAGCAAAAAGTAAAAAATATTGTGTTTTTTTCAAAATTGTCGCTCTTCTTTTGTTTATAGCGCAAAAAATAAAAACCACAGAGGTGATCAAATACCACCAAAAGAAAGCTCTATTTGTGGGGGAAAAAAGGACATCAATTTTGTTTGGGTACAACGTCGCACGACCGCGCAATTGTCGTTTAAAGTGCGACAGTGCTGAAAACTAAAAATTGGTCTGCGAAGGAAGGGGGTGAAAATGCCCGGTATTGAACCGGTTAAAATATACAGTCAGTCTCATATATATATATATATATAAAATATACAGTCAGTCTCATATATATATATATATATATATATATATATATATATCCACTGCATACAGTTTAGCTATATCTCACTGCAAGCTGTTCCTGGTGTACTCTTTCTAATATACTTCTGGCAGGCAGGTGATTCAGTTAGCTGTGGTGTATTTAATATATGTAGGAAGGCCAGTATGGTGGCCTGAATTTATGGGAGGAGCCCGGGGGTATTTAAGCAGCCCGCTCACCTGTGGTGCTTGTCGGTTTCCTGTGCGCGATATACGTCACTAAGCCGACTATTCGACATACCAGCGTCCGCAAGTTCTTGCCTCGCAGTTCCCGTATTCGATACTCCGTACTCAAAACTTTCGAAGTCCGCGTTTTTCGTTATAGTTGTACCACGCGTCTGGCTTGGCTGTCGCAGGTAAGGTCCCGTCGGACTTTTCGTTTTTCATATCATGTCACTAAACCGTGAGTTCAAAATTTCGTTTCACCCGCATCGCATAAACTGCAATGTATATCGCTCGTACTTTCGATATGTCACAATTCGATAGCACAGCGACGCTGACGCCGCTTCATTTCTAGCATGTCGGTATTACTAAACAGCCATAGCCAGTCGCAACTTGCAAATTATCAAACCCATTTCAAAAACTCATTCGGACATTTCAAATCATTTCTCTTTTCTGAAAACATTTCAGAAAACTCATTTCGGACATTACAAATCATTTCTCATTTCTGAAACATTTCTAAAACTCATTTCTGACATTTCAAATCATTTCTCATTTCAGTCACCTACCGCGCTCCGATTTGAATCCAATCGCACCAAAAGGTGCGCCGATTCGTCCCGGTGTGCCCCAGTTATTACGGCCTCATTTCTATACATGCTCCAGAGTTACATTATTGTCAGTCAATTGTACCTCTGTCATGGTTATCATTTCATTTCCATGTATCACGTTCCGACATGAATTTAGTCGCATGGAAAATGCACCGATTCGTCTCGGCGTGCCCCAGGATTGGCCTCATTTCTATACATGCTCCAGAGTTACGTTTATCAGTCAATTGTATCTCTGTCATGGTTATCATTTCATTTCCATGTATCACGTCCCGACATGAATTCAGTCGCATGAAACATGCACCGATTCGTCTCGGCGTGCCCCAGGATTGGCCTCATTTCTATACATGCTCCAGAGTTACGTTTATCAGTCAATTGTATCTCTGTCATGGTTATCATTTCATTTCCATGTATCACGTCCCGACATGAATTTAGTCGCATGAAAATGCACCGATTCATCTCGGCGTGCCCCAGGATTGGCCTCATTTCTATACATGCTCCAGAGTTATGTTTATCAGTCAATTGTACCTCTGTCATGGTTATCATTTCATTCCCACGTATCACGTTCCGACAGGAATTCAGTCGCATGAAAATGCACCGATTCGTCTCGGCGTGCCCAGGATTGGCCACATTTCTGATACATGCTCCAGAAATCCGGATCATAGCTGAATCGCAGACACCAGGGATTGACCCGTATCTCTGTCATGCAATTTCTATCATTTCACTCCCACAACGCATCACCGTTTCGAAACCAGTCGCATCCGAGGCGCACCGCTTCATCACGGCATGCATCACTGGTTCCGATCACATTTCATACCTACACCAGAGCTCGGTTAGTTGCCAGTCGCTAACACGGCACAACCAATTCGAGCCTCGGTCAAAACAATCATTTTTCTCATTTCATTTAATACTGCACTCCTACTCGAATCCAGATGCATCAAACAAGCACCGATTTGTCCCAGGAGCACCAATATTTTCAGTTGCCTCATTTCAATACATGCTCCAGAGCCCGGTTCACGGTCGAACAAATCGTGACACGACCAGGCCGCACCTCTGTCATGCAGTTCATTCATTTCACAATCAAGGCAAACATTTCGAACCATTTTATTGTCACAAATTGCAAGCACCATACAAATCATTGCTCCAAGTTACTTAGCAATCCCTTCACGAATTGTCACCTTTCATCTTCCTCAGGTCAGTCAAAGTTCAGTAGGTCCACCCTGCACCAGGTTGGACGATATCCCCCCAGGTAAAAAAAAAAAAAAAAAAAAGGGGGGAAAGGGAGAATAAGTCGGGTAAGTATGACTCAGCGGATCAAAGAAAAACTTGAAATTCATCTCACCCCCAATAGGTTACAGTCAACCAGGAAATAAAGCTCGAGATCCTCACCAGAGCAACCATGTCCCAGGCCGGCAGTGAAGACTTCACGGCCCCTCTATCACCTACTCCGGTTTCAGAAAGCGGCAGCGTGCAATCCCTCAGGGGATGGACTATCCCCAAACTGATGGCAGAGCTCAGACGCAGAGGTGTCCCCTTCCCCGCCACAGCGAGGAAAGCCGAGCTCTTCAAACTCCTCTTCCCCCCATCAGCAGCAGGACCCAGTACCCAACAGGCATCCCTCCAGTCCATATCATCGGCCATTTCGCAGTTACACACGATGGTGTCATCTCTATCCACCTCAGTTGCAGACGTCCAAGCCAGGGTGGCACTTCTGGAGGCCGGACCGGCCACGGCTGTCCCCGACCCAACGGCAATTCAGACCTTGACACCTCTTCCTACAGGTACCTCAGGCTCAAGCGCCATTGTCTACCCCTCCCATCTGGTCCCAACCAGTATCAGGAAGGACATTTTAGACGGCAAGGACGTCAACCTGGCCTCTCTCCTGATCTCCGTGCATGATTTAGCAGAAAATAAGGCCTACTCCTGGGGTGACATATCGGTGGTCCTTAAAGCCAAAGACCCCAGGCTGAACCGCAAGCTATCAGTCCCCGAATTTACCCTGGCCTTTGGCATGCTCAGAGATGTCCTGTGCTCAGCCACCCCCAGCAGGCGGGAAGAGCTGGACTTATACCTCCATACTGTGGTAGACTTGGGCCACAAGTATGGAGGTTTCGCCTTCTACGATTATCATCGTTCCTTCTCAGCCAAGGCCGCCGCCAGATTCGCACAATACCAGGTCACCACAGATTGGAGTCTCATGGACACAGAGCTCTTCTGCCGCCACTTTGCCGGCTTACGCTCACCTCTGTGTGCAATTTGCCAGTCTTCCACCCACACTGCCACCTGGTGTGCCAATACGGCGATCAGACGGCCCTTCGAGTTCCCCTCTACCTCAGGTACAGTACAGGGCCAGTCGATCCCTGAACCAACGCCTCAGGTGGACAAACTCGGACGCCCAGTCCGAACCGTGGGAGGGGCAGCCATCTGTAACAACTACAACTATGGGTCCTGCAACTTCAGCCAATGCCGTCTACTTCACATCTGCACTATATGCCAAAGAGCACACCCTAGGAATTTGTGTGAAGTCAAGCAACACAAGAGGGCATGACTAAGCCGAATCAACATCTTATGGCTAGGACTGTATCTCACTTCACACCCCACCCCTTCCCTGGCCACCTACCTTATCCACGGCTTCACAGTAGGCTTTCACACCGGCCTCATCGCACTACCCCACAGTACGCACGAATGCGCCAATCTTCGTTCGGCAGCCATCGACGAACAGGCCATAGATCAGCTCTTACAGGCAGAGGTAGACCGAGACTACGTAATAGGCCCTTTCACTTGCCCCCCTTTCAGCACATGGAGAGTCAGCCCTATTGGGCTTGTCAAGGGCAAATTCTCTAATAAATTGCGTTTGGTGTACGACTTGTCTGCGCCTCATTCTTCGCACATACCCAGTCTCAATTCCCTGATCCCCTCCGAAGAGTTTTCCCTAAAATATTCCTCCGTTGACATGGCAATACAAGCGATCATCAAAGCAGGCACAGGCGCCTGGCTCTCCAAAGCCGACATCTCAGATGCTTTCAAACTCCTGCCCATCCACCCATCCCTTTGGTGCTGGCATGGCATCAAATGGAAGGAAGCATATTATTTTGCTACGAAACTCACCTTCGGTTCGAAGAGTAGCCCGTGGCTCTTCGACACGTTCGCACAGTCCCTCGTTTGGATACTATTACACAAGGGCCAATGCCATGAAGTCATCCATTACCTGGATGACTTCCTACTGATAGAACCGCCCAACAAACCCCCAGGAGATCTCGACAAACTTAGAGTTATTTTTGGAAACCTCAACGTTCCTATCGCCGAGCACAAAGTCGATGGTCCAGCAAACATCACCACCTTTCTCGGGGTCAGCTTGGATACCTGCGCAATGCAGGCCAGTCTCCCCCCTGACAAATTAACACGCATTAGGGCAGTCCTTCACGAGTTTACACACACCAAGGGCTGTACCAAAAAACAGTTGCAGTCTCTCCTGGGTATGCTCAACTTCGCTATGCGAATTATCCCACAAGGCCGCACATTTGTGTCACGCCTGCTGAGATTTCTGTCAGAAACTCAAGACCCTGATCAGATTTTGAAATTAGACTCCGCAGCTATAGCGGACCTATCAATGTGGGAGGAATTCTTGTCCGCCTGGAATGGCATATCTCTATTTATACCTATGGTTTCGATCCATTCACCCCAGGTGGTGACTGATGCTGCAGCCTCCACAGGTTTCGCGGCAATTTTTGGCCATCATTGGTTTTCAGGACCCTGGCCTCAACAGATACTGTTGATACCCGGCTTTTCCCAAACATCTGCCCTCTTTGAGCTTTATCCCATAGTGGCAGCCGCACAACTCTGGGGCCACCACTGGACAGGACAAACCGTAGTCTTCACCACCGACAACCAGGCCACGGCAGACATCATCAACAGAGGCAGGTCCAAGTCCCTAGCAGTCATGTCCTTCCTGCGCAGGTTGGTACAACTGTCTTTACAACATCAGTTCAACATACACTGTGAATTCATTCCCGGCAGATACAACTCAGCAGCTGACGCACTATCACGTTTCAATTATTCCTCCTTTTTCAAACAGGTTCCCGATGCCGATCCAATGTCGGCCCCTATCCCCGTCTGGTCACAACTGACCCTGGACTAGTGCAACATCTACACGGAGCTACGCAACTCATAAATAATTCCCTCTCCCGCAACACACTCAAAGCCTACCAGACAGCTTGGAAGGCTTTCAATAAATTCCTCACGTCCAGCCGCAAAGAACCAACAGATATCAAGCAGGTACTGGCCTTCACGGCACACTGCCACACGCAGCTGGCCTTATCCTACAACACCATCCGGTTATACCTAGCCGGCATTCAACATTTCATGGCGCTTGAAGACCCGACGAAATCGTCACTGTTCTCATCTCACGCTATACGAGCCATCCTAAGGGGAATACAGAGACAACAACCAGTCATCAGCACTAAGCGCTTGCCCATTACGGGGCCCATCTTTAGGGACATGTCAAATATTCTGGCTACTTCGCCATTCGGCCTGCTCCCCAGCACGGTCTTACAAGCAGCCATATATTTAGCTTACTATGGGTTCTTGCGGCCTGGCGAATTCACCTCTAACAAACCCACAGACCAAGTACTATGCAGACGACACTTGCTTCGACACCAAGACCACTTTATCCTGCACCTCGAGGTCTCTAAAACCCAGCAAACGGGCTCGGGAGTGAACATCCACCTCTACAGAACCAACAACAGCTGGTGTCCAGTCGCTGTACTCAACCGACTCCTATCTCTCCTGCCTGAGCAACCAGACAGCAGTCCCCTTCTACCATTTCCAGTCAAACCCTTAAACGCCTCTCAGTTTGTGAGCCACATAAGGATACTTCTCCGCAATCTTCACCTTAACCCCAGTCAGTATTCCGGACACTCTTTCCGCATCGGAGCAGCCTCCGCGGCGTCCCGCCACGGGGTGCCAGATCACATCATCAAAAGACTAGGCAGGTGGAAATCAGCCTGCTTCGCCCGGTACATCCCCAATCCACAAACTGAGATGGCACAGGCATTCTCCAAATTGGCTCAATAAGTAACTGAAAACCAATAAAAATTATAACCCTACCTGAATGTTTTTGCCCCCTTATTTTGGCATACCGGCCATGAGACCAAGGCACACTTTCAGGTCCATTTCATATGGTAAGTCCACACTTTTAGGTCTATTTCCGATGGTAAGTCTTATCTTTACTATAAGTGTTTTCTATGTCCATATCGGACATAGGGCTCCGACCATAAGTAGGAAGGCCAGTATGGTGGCCTGAATTTATGGGAGGAGCCCGGGGGTATTTAAGCAGCCCGCTCACCTGTGGTGCTTGTCGGTTTCCTGTGCGCGATACCCACCCTCCCATCCCCATTTCATAGCATTTCTCAACTATTCATTTCATTCATTTCTCTTACAGAATAATCATTTCATAAACCAGGGTATGCCCCCTTATTTTGGCATACCGGCCATGAGACCAAGGCACACTTTCAGGTCCATTTCATATGGTAAGTCCACACTTTTAGGTCTATTTCCGATGGTAAGTCTTATCTTTACTATAAGTGTTTTCTATGTCCATATCGGACATAGGGCTCCGACCATAAATATATATATATATATACACATACAGTCAGTCTCGTGTGTGTGTGTGTGTATATATATATATATATCCACTGCATACAGTTTAGCTATATCTCACTGCAGGCCGTTTGCGGTGTACTGTTTCCAATATACTTCAGGCGGTGTACACAGTATACAATGCTGTGCACCCATAGTGCAGTTGCTCATACTTTTCTGGTGGTCAATACAGTACACCCATAGTTGTTATTAAACTTCTGTTGGTGTACACAGTACCGTGCACCCCTAGTTGCAACTACTTTCCTGGTGGTGTACACAATACATACAGTGTACCTATAGTTGTTGTTATACTTCTGTTGGTGTACACAGTACCATGCACCCATAGTGTAGTTGCTACTACTTGCCTGGTGGTGTACACAGTATATACAGTGCACCCATAGTTGTTATTACACTTCTGTTGGTGTACATAGTACCGTGCACCCCTAGTGCAGTTGCTACTACTTTCCTGGTGGTGTATACAATACATGCAGTGCACCCATAGTTGTTATTAAACTTCTGTTGGTGTACACAGTACCGTGCACCCATAGTGCAGTTGCTACCACTTTCCTGGTGGTGTACACAATACATACAGTGCACCCATAGTTGTTATTACACTTCTGTTGGTGTACACAGTACCGTGCACCCCTAGTGCAGTTGCTACAACTTTCCTGGTGGTGTACATAGTACACAATACAGTGTAGTGTTTTTTTGCTAAACAAAATTTACAGCATGTTCAGGAGGCCACCAAGGAGAGGCAGACACTCACAGGCCACTAAAAGAGGGCAAGCAGGCTCTGTCTACAGTCGACAGTGCTGGTCGTGGACACGGTGCATCCTCAGCACGTGGTCGTGGGACACGCTTGTCCTTTTTTCCTGCAGCTGGCCGTGTTATTGAGCCACAACATGCAGAAGAGTTGGTGGAATGGATAACACAGCCCTCCTCATCCTCTGTCACCCAGGCTCAGAGTAGTTTGCCTGCCAATGCAGCTGCCAAAGCAGCCTATTCCATCGGCTCCATGTCAACAGTCACTCCTTCCCTAGCCCCACCATCATGCACGGAGGAGTCCCCCGAACTATTCGACCACAGTGTCAGGTACATGCTGCAGGAGGATGCGCAGCGATTTGAAGGCTCTGATGATGGTACCCAGGTTGAGGAAGGGAGTAACGTCAGCCTAGAGAGAGGGGATGCCCAAAAAGGTCAAGAAACTAGCAGTCATGTTCCCCCAGTTGCAGCATACTGTCAAGTTTGCTCCAGTGACGAGGAGGGAGGGGATGATGAGGTCACTGACTCAACTTGGGTGCCTGATAGAAGAGAGGAAGAGGAGGAGGCACATCTCCAATGAGGTAGGATGCCCTCCAGGGGGCAGCTTAAGGACAGCCACCCTATTGCGTCACACCGCAGAGCTAAGCAGGTGCAGGGCGCTGCTGACTCTCCGCATATTTTGAAAAGTTCTTCGGTGTGGGCCTTTTTTGACACGTGTGCAGCAGATCGCACCGTTGCTGTTTGCAAAATATGTCTGAAGCATATCAAGCGTGGCCAAAACAGCAGCCGATTGGGCACCACATGCTTGACCAGACATAAGACGACTTCCCATGCAGTCCGTTGGCAACAGCACTTAAAAGACCCACATCAAAGAACAAGATGGACCTCTCCTTGCTCCTCATCAGCTGGGATCTCCAACCCCACTATACCTCCAGTCCTCTCAGAAACCTGTACTGAGAGGAATGAAGGTATAGAAATAGGTGTCCCAAGTACTTGCAGCCAATCTGCTAGCAGTACACCAACATTGGATTTTAGCAGGCAAATTTCCCTACCCCAGTTGCTAAACCGTCAAAAGAAATTTGGTCCCAGCCATCCACATGCTCAGCGTCTGAATGCTAGCTTGGCCAAATTGCTAGCACTGCAACTGCTGCCTTTTCAGCTGGTAGACTCTGCCCTCTTTCATGAATTTGTGGAATGCGCAGTACCTCAGTGGCAGGTTCCCAAACGCCACTTCTTTTCACGGAAGGCCATTCCAGCTCTCTACCAGCATGTGGAAGGCAATGTCTTGGCCTCGTTGGACAGGGCGGTCAGCAGTAAGGTGCATATTACTGCTGACTAATGGTCCAGCAGGCATGGACAGGGACGTTACCTTTCTTTCACAGCGCACTGGGTAACTCTGCTGGCAGCTGGGAAGGATGCAGGACAGGGTTCAGTATTGTTGGAGCTTGTTCCGCCACCACGCCTCCAAAATGTTAGTGGTGATTCTGCCTCAGCTCTCTCCTCAACCCCCTCCTCTTCTTCCTCTATGGCCTCTTCCTCTGCAGATTTCTCCTCTGAACCAGTGGTGCTCCGCTTAGGGGACAGGAGCCGCACTGGGGCAGAGATTCTGTCAGCTCTGCAGGGGAATGCTCAGAGGTGGTTGATGCCACACCAGCTTCAGCCAGGAATGGTTGTATGCGACAATGGCACCAACCTCCTCTCCGCCCTCCGACAGGGACACTTGACCCATGTTCCCTGTTTGGCTCACGTCCTGAATTTGGTGGTGCAGCAGTTCTTGAGCAGGTACCCGGGCTTACAGGATCTCCTGAGGCAGGCCAGGAAAGTCTGTGGTCATTTCCGCCGGTCATATAATGCCAGTGCTCGGCTGACTGACATTCAAAGAGAATGCAACCTGCCCAAGAACCTCCTCATTTGTGACATGCCCACCAGGTGAAACTCAACGTTGGCAATGCTGCAGTGGCTCCACATGCAGCAGAGGGCCATCAATGAGTACCTGTGTGAGTATGGTACCAGGACAGGGTCAGGGGAGCTTGGCTTTTTTTCGCCACGCCAGTGGCTACTGTTCAAGGATGCATACACTGTCCTTTCAGCATTTGAGGAGGCCACGAGGATGGTGAGCAGTGACCGTGCATGCATCAGTGATATTGTCCCTCTTGTCATCCTGTTCGAGCACACACTTTGTGGAATAATGGACAGGGCACTTGAGGCAGAACAGCGGGAGGAAGAGGAGGACTTCCTTACCTCTCAAGACCCCCTTTATTCAGATACTAGTATTTCTGCAGGCCTGCCGATCACACAGGAAGAAGAGGAGGATTGTGTCAGCATGGAGGTGGAGGATAACACTCAGCATCAGCAGCAGTCTTTAGGGAACGTTTGCAGTCCCCAGAAACCCATGGAGTTGTACGTGGCTGGGAAGTGGTTGAGGATCATGTGATCTTTAGTGACCCAGAGGACTCAGGATCGAAAGCCTCTGCAAACCTAAGCTGCATGGCCTCCCTGATCCTGCAAAGCCTGTGAAAGGACCCTAGGATTCGTGGTATCAAGGAGAGGGATCATTACTGGCTGGCAACCCTTCTTGATCCACATTATAAGAGTAAGGTTGCAGAACTTATCCAGCCTTCGCAGAGGGAGCAGAGGATGAAATATCTTCGGGAGGCCTTGCAGAAAGGTTTGTGCAATGCGTTTCCAGAGCCTGGGAGGTTACAGTTTCCTGGTGCTGGACGTGTTGCTAAGGCTTCGTTCAGTTACAGAAAGAGCAGTGGAGAAGGTGGCCGGCTGACCGATGCCTTCAGGCAATTCTTCAGTCCTCAGTGCCCAGGTCTGATCGGTTCCAGCAACCATCGCCAGCGTCTGAATTACATAATGCAGGAATATCTAGGGGCAAGACCAGACTTGGAGACCTTTCCCCCAGAACATCCACTGGGTTACTGGGTCTTGAGGATGGACCACTGGCCAGAGCTTGCTCAATATGCAATTGAGCTACTGGCCTGTACTGCATCCAGCGTTCTTTCTGAACGCACATTCAGTGCTGCTGGAGGCTTTGTAACCGATCAGAGTGCGCCTGTCCACAGACTCTGTTGATTGGCACACATTCATAAAAATGAATCAGTCTTGGATCACCAGCTACCAAGCACCTGATGTAACCAAATGATTTTTCTATGGATGTGGGATCCCTGGAAGACCGCATATGCGTGATGTGGGATCCCTTGAAGACTACATATGCTGAGTGACTATCCTATTCCTCCTCAATTTTCATGATGATAGCTTCTAAGAATATTTTCGGTTAAGGGCACCACCACCACTACCTAAGGCCCAATTTTTCTGCCCCTGTTTGACAGGGGCACGTAATTACAATTTTTGATCGAATATTTAACAGCAGGGCTCGTTCCTGCGCTCAACAGGAGTATCTGTGAGGGGTTTCAGTGTTGTGGCACCACCACCACTGCCTAAGGCCCAATTTTTCTGCCCCTGTGCAACAGGGGCGTGTAATTACAATTTTTGATCTAATATTTCATAGCAGGGCCTATTCCTGCGCTCAACAAAATTATCTGTGAGGCTTTACAGTGTTGTGCCACCACCACCGCCTAAGACCCAATTTTCTGCCCCTGTTTAACAGGGGCATGTCATTACAATTCTTGATATAATATTTCATAGCAGGGCCCGTTTCAGCACCCACCAAGAGTAACTGTGAGGGCTTACAGTGTTCTGGTACCACCAACACCTAAAGCCCAATTTTCCGCAGAGTGTATAGGGCAGATCGTATAGTATATACAGGTGGTCCCCTATTTTCAGACATCCGACTTACAAACGACTCCTATTTACAAACGGAGGGAGACAACAGGAAGTGAGAGGAAATCTACCCCTAGGAAGGGAAATTCTCTCCTGTAAGAGTTAATATGGGAAAAAAGGTGTCTCCCCACTGATGCTTTATCACCAATCCTTGTTTCCCTAATAACCCAAAATTTTCAAAATCCAATTGTCATTGGGACAGAAAGTGAGGTGAAATCTTCTGAACAGGGGCACAGACAGAAAAACAAATGTTACAGGGGTGATGATAACCCTTCCCTATGTTATCCAAAAAGCTTAAAAATAGATTTTTTGGCTGGAGCTACACTTACAAAACGTACCTGTTCCAAATTACAAACAGATTCAACTTAAGAACAAACCTACAGTCCCTATCTTGTTTGTAACCCGGGGACCGCCTGTATACTGCTGCTGTTCAGAGTATATAGGGCCTGGGGGCCCCATGCCTTTTTTTTTCTTTTAATATGAATGCGGGGTTCACCTTAATATCCATACCAGACCCGAAGGGCCTGGTAATGGGCTGGGGGGGGGGCAACATTACATTACAGCCGCAAGCAGTTTTAAATGACTTTTTTTCCTTTAGAAATGTCATTTTGTACAGGGACTGTTCTAAACAGGGGAAAAATGCGCCACTTTACAGGCATACTATAGACACCCCCCCAGGCACGATATTTAAAGGAATATTACACTTTTATTGTTTCACTTTAAGCATTATTAAAATCACTGCTCCCAAAAAAAAGTCAGTTTAAATGAGTGAAATAAGCATTTGATCCCCTATCAGTCAGCAAGATTTATGGCTCCCAGGTGTCTTCTATACAGGTAACGAGCTCAGCTTGTTACCTGTATAAAAGACACCTGTCCACAGAAGCAATCAATCAGATTCCAATCTCTCCACCATGGCCAAGACCAAAGAGCTGTCCAAGGATGTCAGTGACAAGATTGTAGATCTACACAAGGCTGGAATTGGCTACAAGACCATCGCCAAGCAGCTTGGTGAGGGGGTGACAACAGTTGGTGCGATTATTTGCAAATGGAAGAAACACAAAATAACTGTCAGTCTCCCTCGGTCTGAGACTCCATGCAAGATCTCACCTCGTGGATTTTTAATGATCATGAGAATGGTGAGGAATCAGCCCAGAACTACACGGGAGAATCTTGCCAATGATCTCAAGGCAGCTGGGACCATAGTCACCAAGAGAACAATAGGTAACACAAGAATAACATAGGAGAGAAATTGGGACTTTTAAAGCGCACACATATACAAAATTTAGAAAAATAGAAAATATTTATTCAATTAAAAATACATATGTGAAAAAAGGAGTAAAACCGCAGTACATCAGTAACAAATAACAACAGAAGTAAATTGTCTATCTACATGTTTCGTCATTCACGGCTTCTTCAGGAGATTCTGTTACAATAAACTGTGTGTGTATAGACTGATCACTATAATAGTTGGTTTTAAAAGTGGTTTTACTCTTTTTCACATTTGTATTTTTAATTCAATAAATATTTTCTATTTTTCCAAACTTTGTATATGTGTGCGCTTTAAAAGTCCCAATTTCTCTCCTTCTATATTATTCTTGCAATAAGGGATGTGGTGCCTAAATTGAGTCTTTCCAACAGACTAGCTCTAAAACTATACTTCCCCAATTGGTAACACACTACGCCATGAAGGACTAAAATCCTGCAGCACCCGCAAGGTCCCCCTGCTCAAGAAAGCACATGTACAGGACCGTCTGAAGTTTGCTAATGATTCAGAGGAGAACTAGGTGAAAGTGTTGTGGTCAGATGAGACTAACATTGAGCTTTTTGGCATCAACTCAACTCGCTGTGTTTGGAGGCAGAGGAATGCTGCCTATGACCCCAAGACCAACATCACCACTGTCAAACATGGAGGTGGAAACATTATGCTTTGGGGGTGTTTCTTTGCTAAGGGGACATGACAACTTCACTACATCAAAGGGACGATAGACGGGGCCATATACCATCAAATCTTGGGCGAGACTCTCCTTCCCTCTGCCAGGGGAATAAATGGGTTGTGGATGGGGATTACAGCATGACAATGACCCAAAACATACAACCAAGGCAACAAAGGAGTGGCTCAAGAAGAAGCACTTTAAAGTGGTGTTCCGGCCGAAATTATACTTTTTAAATAAAAATACCCCTATAATACACAAGCTTAATGTATTCTAGTAACGTTAGTCTGTAAACTAAGGTCTGTTTTGTTGGTTTATAGCAGTAGTTTGTTATTTCATAAACTTACAGCAGGCCGTGGCCATCTTAAGTGTGGGAATCTGAAGCCAGACTGTATTTCTTCCTGGATCTCATCCTTGCAGATCTCGCACATGCTCAGTGCAGCACAAGCAGTGTAATAGGTTTCAGGTCAGGTTTCCATAGCAATGGCAGTTTCAGAGGAAGTTGCCGCCCCTTCCCAGAAGGCATTGCAAACAGGAAAAGATGCGATGGGCCGCGGCCAGGGAGGAAGAAGTGAAAAATGAATACAGCAGATATACAGTAGGTGCTGAGAAAAAAAAATTTAAAATATCCAATTTGTTTACAGTGCACAGTTTAGTGAGGGATGCTGAAGAGTTGTAAAATTGGGTGGAACTCCACTTTAAGGTCCTGGAGTGGCCTAGCCAGTCTCCAGACCTTAAAGCAGAGGTCCGCCCACAGCTGCACATACTGCAGCTGCTGACTTTTAATAATCAGACACTTACTTGTCCTGGAGCCCAGCAATGTCGGCACCACAGCTGATGTTTCCATCAGCTTTCGGGTGCATGCCGCCTCCATTGCAAGTAAGGGAACCTGGCCATGAACCCTACTGTGCATGCGTTCCGCTCCTCTCCTCCTGTCCCGGTGGCCGGGGATAGAGGAGGGAGCCCAGACGGTGACGTCAATACCCGCAGCTGAGGCTCCCAGAAGTGGGAACAGGATACCCGTGAAAGACAGGTTATCCTGCCCCCCCCTCCCAAAAAGGTGCCAAATGTGGCACCTGAGGGGCAAAGGAGTACAACAGGCTCAAAACCTTAATGACTTAGCGAGGATCTACAAAGAGGAGTTTGACAAAATTCCTCATGAGATGGGTGCAAACTACAAGAAACATCTGACCTCTGTGCTTACCTACAATGGTTTGGCCACCAAGTACTAAGCCGTGTTTTGTAAAGGGGTCAATTACTTATTTCACTCACTAAAATGCAAATCAATTTGATAACTTTGTTTGAAATGTGTTTTTCTGGATATTTTTGTTATTATTCTGTCTCTCACTGTTAAAATAAACCTACCATTAAAATTATAGACTAATCATTTCTTTGTCAGTGGGCAAACGTACAAAATCAGCAAGGGATCAAATACTTTTTTCCCTTCACTGTATACTTGCCTTCCCTGTAGAGCATGGGCTGTACTCAGAGTAGCAGGCAGTCAGGTCTCTGAACTATGCTTCATCACATCATGCCAGGGTCAAGCTACTGACCTACCAGCATTTATTATCAATAATAAAAGGACTGTGTTTATTTAGGGTTAGGGATTACATGAAAACCTGAATCCTACAGTAAATAGTTATTATTTTCAGGCGTGCATTGGACCGGCTATGAGGGGAGGTTGGAGGCCGGTATTTTTTTTTCAGTTAGGTTTGGAACAGCCTGTAATGGAAGGTAATTTTACACATGATTGTAAAAATATATGCAACCAAAATCTGTTTTGAATAAATTTTTTAAACTAGTTTAGACTGGGAATGGATTTCTTGCTCTGGATGTCACAATGTGGAAATGGCATTAGAGAAGATTTAGGGACCGCACATTGCAGAGGAACCTTGACATGGCAGTGCGGCTTCACATATATTTGCAAATGTATCCAAACATAAATCCAACACAAATTACTCAAACATTTTGGATTTCTTATTTTGCTGGCTGGCTGCCCATATGCACCATACTTTAAGCATCCAATTTCATGTGCATTACCGCAATGTAGGTGGACACGTTCCATGCGCTAGCATGTTGCAGTGTCGTCCACACTGTTTTTTTTATACGATTTTTTTTTTTTTTTTTAGCCGGCTAATTTTTTTTTTTACATTCAGTGGGGAAGCCCGCTGACAGCTGATGACTCACCGGTTGTTAAGAATGCGGCGGTCGGCTTCCCGGCCCCCTTCTTAGCAACCAGCTATATACAGTGACCAAAAAAAAAAAAAAAAAAAAGAAAAGCACGCAAATCGTGGCAAAATCGATGTAAAACCATGTTACCTGCATTTTTCATGTGGGTCCATCAAAGTCTATTACATGAAAAACACTGCACTTTTCAGGAAAAAAGACCCCAACCCTTTCCAAAAATGCAGAGGCACAAAAATGCATTGATGTGAACATGTTGTATAAGAACCAATGTTAAAAAATTTCCCTGGTTTTCTGCAAAATGCATCAAAAAACGCATTAGTGTGAATAGAGCCCAAAGCGGAACTCTCTCAATCAACATTGACTATTTTAACCACTTGCCAACCAGCCACAGAGAAAATGAGAATGAAAATTTTTATATATATATATATTTTCATATTCATTCTCTATCATTTTGCCTGCTCCGGTTTAGGGGTGTGCAGGACACCCCCACGCCCAGGAAAAAGTCTGTCGAAAAGCTGCGGGATTATGGTTGGCTGTTGAGGAACCATTCAAAAAACATAAATAAGGATGTTTATTTGCAGTTTTATTTTCCACATGATCTTTCTATTTTTTTTTTTTTTTATGGTTCATCGTTACTAATAATGATATCGATTAACCTCTTCATGCTGGTCGAACGCATATGTGGCCTCTCAGCATGTGGACTTTCACTCAGAGTGGTCGCATATATGCAACCCTGTGTAAAACACTTACCGTGCTGAGAGCGCGCTCTCAACACGGTAGCCAGAGATTACATGCATACAGGAGCTTTCTGATCATGTGACCACTGTGACATCCACATGATTCAAATGCCCACCTCCCAGCGCTTAGAACCCTGAAAGGGCCAAACAAAAGCCGGTGGGAAGGGGATAATATTTAATACATTTTTGATTATCACCATTATTCATTTCATTGATTAAACTTTTTTTGATGTCTCTTTTTTTTTAGCAATTATATATATGTTTATAAGAGATTTCTAAACAAATAAATGCACATTAAATTATTTTAAAAAGTATAATGCTTCAGCTACATTCAGTGCTGTGTTCCAGCAGTGGTATGGGGAACTTGCTGCCGGAACAAAATTATGTCAGGCTGAGTGCTTCTCAGTAATTCACAGGAAGCCTTGTATTTATCAATGAATACAAGGCTTCCTCTGATTGGATGAGGTGAAGATCATGACATCGTCCACTCGACTCTCCACCTTGGGCAGAGGAAAAACACACACAATATATTATATTGCACAGAGTAGCCCCGCTCCTCCTTTTCTTGCGTGCCCCGTTGGGAGAACTGCTCTCCCTGGGGGCACTCATGCATGCCAGTGTCCTGTTGCTGCGTCCATTGACAGACAGCAGGACTCGGCCCTGCCCCATTGGATTTGATGGATAGCAGCAGGAGCCAATGGCTGCGCTGCTATCAATCTATCCAATCAAGACTCGAGAAACCTGCTGGAGCTGGTGTGCTTCTCCCCGTCGCTGGAAATACCGGGTTCAGGTAAGTAAAAGGGGGGCTCCTGTATCACAGGAGGTTTTTCACCTTAATGCATAGAGTGCATTAAGGTGAAAAACCCTGGGGGTTTAACCTATTTACCGTATTTATCGGCGTATAACACGCACTTTTTTCCCCTTAAAATCAGGGGAAAGTCGCAGGTGCGTGTTATACGCCGATCCCCTGCGATCCCGAGCTGTCACAATTTTAAAATCGCCGACCGCGATTTGAAAATGGCGCCGCCGGCGCCGAAATACACCGAGCCGGTCCTCGGCTCTTTCCGGCGGCTCTCGTTTACTTTCGGCTCCACTCGTAGTCCCGAGCGGAGCTATCCGAACCTACTCGGCTAGGTTCGGATAGCTCCGCTCGGGACTACGAGTGGAGCCGAAAGTAAACGAGAGCCGCCGGAAAGAGCCGAGGACCGGCTCGGTGTATTTCGGCGCCGGCGGCGCTATTTTCAAATCGCGGTCGGCGATTTTAAAATTGTGACAGGGGATCGAAGGCTGCACTGGGGAAGGCTGCACTGGGGATGGCTGCACTGGGGATGGCTGCACTGGGGATGGCTGCACTGGGGATGGCTGCACTGGGGATGGCTGCACTGGGGATGGCTGCACTGGGGATGGCTGCACTGGGGATGGCTGCACTGGGGATGGCTGCACTGGGATGGCTGCACTGGGGATGGCTGCACTGGGGATGGCTGCACTGGGGATGGCTGCACTGGGGATGGCTGCACTGGGGATGGCTGCACTGGG
Organism: Aquarana catesbeiana; assembly: GCF_042186555.1. Lineage (NCBI taxonomy): Eukaryota > Metazoa > Chordata > Amphibia > Anura > Ranidae > Aquarana > Aquarana catesbeiana. The sequence goes on from NC_133335.1 coordinate 20,949,387, forward strand.
GATGGCTGCACTGGGGATGGCTGCACTGGGGATGGCTGCACTGGGGATGGCTGCACTGACATGGCTGCAATGATGGGCATTTAAATGTAAGTTTTTTTTCCTTCAACTTCCCTCCTAAAAGTTTTTTTTTCCTTAAAATTCCCTCCTAAATTGGGGTGCGTGTTATACGCCGGTGCGTGTTATACGCCGATAAATACGGTAAGTCTTCCTGTGAATGGCTGAGAAGCACTCAGTCCCACTTGATTTTGTTCTGTCCCCATACCGCTGCCAGAACACAGCACTGTATACTGTTTGTAAATGACACCATATGATGTATTTAGAAATCACTGACAGGAGTTTTTATCCTGATAAAGTTTGTTTTTTTCCTACATTAATAAACAGATGCAGTATTTGAAGCACACACACAATCATGAGCAACACAGATTTACCAAGTTACAGATCATTTATTGTGACTTCAGAGCAGAGACACGAGACCTTCCAGTAGAGAAAAGCTGTTTAATGTGGACAGTGTGCGGTTGGGGCTGCATGCGGTGCAGACAAGACAGGACCCTGCCACGTGAGGGGAAAAAAGCAGGAGCTGCAGGACACTGGAATTGGGCTTGGCAGGCTCTGTAGCGCACAGACAGGCAGCTCTGGAATGGTTCACAGTGCCGGTCCACCATCCCTACGCAGGCGGCATCAAAATAACGGAAAGAACCTCCACCATCCTTGACAGCGTTGGGACGAGGCCGGCTCCACAGAGTGACTGTCCAGCCGCAGCTTAAAACTGTTTCATGAAAACATCCAGTGAAAAATTTGCTCAGTAACTTCAGCCAGGAGAAGGGAGGACACGACTCGTGGTAAAAGAAGGCAGTTTGTGGAAGAGTGGAAGGAGGGGAGAGGGTCAAGCTGTGTCCACGCTGTGATCCGCACTCTGCCCACAACGCAGGGTAATCATTGAGGGCAGACCGCTCCCGACACCTGGAAGGAAACAGAAGGCACAAAGCCGAGAGGAGACAGTCAGCCTGGAATGGAGGAGTCCGGCGGGGGATTAAGTGTGTGTGGAACAAATTATGAGGCGTTAAGATAAGTGAAGGGTGCCAGGTATAAGAGGAAGTCTTGGAATACCTAAAGTAAATATAAAAGGGTGCAAAACAAAATAAAACATGGAGATATGATGCAACACTAGACAGCAGTGAAAAAACAACTATGGTGGATGTGTGATCAAGTAAAAAACAAAAAAAGGGGAGGGGGTTATGTAGTATTACAAAAGAAGAAAAATGATTGCAGAAGTTCAGACAATGAAAGAAAGAGCACACAACATGGAGGTGGAATTACTAAGATAGAAAGAGGAAAAAAATAAAAAATAAACTGGCAGGTAGAGATAGCAGAAACAAAGCAAAAAAAAGTCATATCATGCAGTGATAGAAGAAAAAGGGAAACAATGACAGATGTGTTGCCAGGAAAAAACAGAGCTCAGGGTGTAGAGATCCAGGAAAGGAGGATAGTGATAGAGGAAAATTAGAATGGGGGAGGGCTTCTGAATGGAAAGTATCAGACAAGAAAATGATTAAAAAGAATAAGAAAAAGCATTTAAAGGTGCAGAGGCACTGATGAGATGTAATAGTTTTTCCCAGGCAGGGATGGCAAGCACAAGCTGAACAAATATTAGGCAAAGAGGCGATGGAGTTAATATGGATGAGACATCATGCAGTTAAGAGAGGAGATCCAGGAAAGGCAATGAAGCAGGAACCCAAAGCAGCAAACAAAGGACGGCGTATCCAGAGACCGCAGGGAATGAACATGCAGACCAATCACGGGGGAGGAAAGGTCTTTCCACGCCTCACGTACCCACACTCTAGTCCAGAGCGTCCCTCACTCTATTCGCAGCAGCTCCACTTCAAAAATGAGCGTGGCGTTACCAGGAATGATGCCTGGATGTCCTGTGGGGCCGTACGCAAAGTCTGGGCTACAGATGAGACGCGCCCTTTGCCCCACACTCATCTGTAAAATGGAAACAAAAAAAAAACATGGAGACTAACCAATGCAGCACAAAACATGGAGACTAACCAATGCAGGCAGCGCCCTGTTCAATGACCTGTTTTCCCAAACACCCATAATACCATATCCTGCTCCAAACTGAAAATTTAATTACCAGCATTCTGTGCATTATGGGAGAAAAGTCCCAAAAGATCTAATCTCATTTTAGGTAGGTTAAAAAGCAACACATGATGATAATTAGTGAATAAACCTACAGATATCACAAGAATCAAAGCAATTTACAAGCAGTAACCGGCGCTGTGTAGCAATTGCTTTGAGGAGTTGAAAAAATTCAAATAGTATTAAAACCATTTAACCAAAAAAAAAAAAATAGAATAAAAAAATGGATTATTTTGAATGCACTCCACTTCTAAAATTTGTAAAAATGCCCCCACCCCTTGGTTCATCTCCCTGGTGCAGCAATTCTGTCCAAATTCCAGTCGGGAAGCATGGACAAAATCTCACCCTGAAGCCCTTGCTGGCTACAGCAGACTGCACATGTAATGGGAAAAAAAAAGTGTGTGTGTGTGTGTGTGTGTGTGTGTATATATATATATATATATATATATATATATATATATATATATATATATATATATATATATATATATATATATATATATATATATATATATATATATATATATATATATATATATATATATACCCATGTACAAAACAAACTATTAACACACACATCTACATAAATTGAAAGGCAATAAATAACTTTAAAAGTATGTAAACTTCTTAACCATTACCTTCTGTGCTGCCTCTGGCAGTATAGGAAAAGATGCATCCGTCTATCAGTCTTTATATCTCCTATGCTGTTGACTGGTTGGTAGATTTTTTTTTTTTTTTTTTAATGCTGCCACCTTGTGACCACTGTTAGCATTTGTTTGTAATTTTCTGTGTTTTCCTTCCCTTCATTGTGATGTAATTTCCTCTTCCTCCTGTGAGTTTTTGTATCCCCCCTCCCTACAAGTCACACATGGAGGCTAGAAAGGCAGAATATTCCCTTTGACCTCCTTGAAGAGACGTTCCGTCTGCCCCTTTAAATGTTAAAAAAAAGTCAGCAGCTACACATACTGTAGCTGCTGACTTAACATTAGGACACTTACCTGTCCTGGAGTCCAACGATATCAGCACCGCAGCCGTTGTTTACATCAGCTGTCGGGTGCTGCCATTGCCATTATTGTATTGCCTCACAGCATTCTACACACAATAAAAAAAAAGACATTCATGGACACCAAGTGTTTGGTGAGCTCAGCTATCTGATGAAGACTGTCTGCGGTGACTGTCCATGCTTTATTCAGGTATAGATGTCTCAGGAAGGGCTAGAACAATTAGAGTCAGAATTATTTGCCCTCTTTGGGTCTTTAATTTTAGAGAGAGAGAGATAGAGAGATAGAGAGATAGAGAGAGAGAGAGAGAGAGATAGAGAGATAGAGAGAGAGAGAGAGAGAGAGAGAGATAGAGAGATAGAGAGATAGAGAGAGAGAGAGAGAGAGAGAGAGATCTCTCTATCTATTTAATGGTAATGTCTGATAAGTTCAAAAAAACCTGTAGACCCTGCTAGAAATCTAGAGCGGTCTACAGTGTTATCCCAAGCTGCATTAGTCCTGCCCAATTCTTTCTATGCACTACAGAGCACACATTACCTATGGTATAAAAAAGATAAAAGCCACTATAATCCCAAAAGATTTTCTGTCCTACAGAAAGAACATTGCTCTCAAACACAGGACAGGGCGTGAGCGTTGTCCCTCTAGGACAGGAAGTGTGCTACTGGCAGGATCACCAAGTGAAAATTAAAAAAAAAAAAAAAAAGAAAAAAATAATATGAACGCAGCCACCACACCTAAGGACTAGCAAACTGCAATAAATAAAATAAATGTTTGAGGTTATTTTCACCTTTTTTTTTTTAAAATAAATGCATACGATTTTTCAGGTAAAAAAAAAAAAATTGTGCAATTATTTTTATAACACTGCAGCCTGTAAAGCATTGCAAATGCAATGTCAGACTCCTGCAGACACTTAGTACAGATGTCTGCCCGTACAAGCAGACAGTTAAGTTCAAGAAGAGTCAAACTACGAGGGCAATCATCAGCACTCTCGCAGTTCATTGAGAACTAAAGCCAAGTGCCGTTGTGCGAGACAGGATTAGTAGTTCATTCATTCACAAATCTCTGAATCAACAACACAGCTGTGTTGGCACCTGAGCCGAGCTGCAGCTCCATGTGTCCATGCAGACACGGAGCTGCGGTTTGGCCCCATCACCTTTTTCTCCTAATTGGCTGACTTTGATCTGCAGGAGCCTATGGCGCAGCTGCTGTGTCTCAGCCAATCAGGAGGGAGAGTCCCGGACAGCTGAGGGACTTGTGGACATCGCTGGATAGAGATGGGGCTCAGTTAAGTATTAGGGGGGCTGCTGCACACAGAAGGCTTCTTCTGTGTGCAGCAGAATGCATTTAGAAAAAAAAAAAAACAACTTTGGTCTTTACAACCCCTTGAAAATCACTACATTCAAATGCATTTATATTTTACTGTGTCAGTCCCAGGGAAAAGGATAATTGCAGTACCTGAATGTAACTTCTCATTCAAGTCCTTACTGTTTGTGGTGACCGTGTCTAACCTCAGCCAATGCATACTGAGTAGGAGCTATCAAAATATAAAAAAAAAAATAAAAAATTCTGGAGAATGCAGCCTATCAGTTTACCAGGAAGATCAGTGGAGAATGTGGCATTTAAATGGTAAAAGAGGAATGTGCTGAAAAAAACATTTACCTGTGCAACACCTTCCTCCCAGCCACGGATCACCTCCTTCCGTCCAATGATGAAGCAGAAAGGCTTATTTCTGTCCCGGGAAGAGTCAAACTTCTTGCCATTCTCCAAATAGCCTATAGATGAATGGTGAAGCATGAAAATTATAAACCACAGACCAGAGGTTAAACTGAGAATAAAGGAAGAAATGGTATCACCTTAAAAGCAAGAACATAAACTGCAGCCCATTACTAACAAAAGGTCCTATTCAATGACTAGAGATGACCCAAAGTGTACACCTAATTTAACCATTTCCTGCAAACTCACATACCTGTACGTCATTTTGAGTAAGTGGTTGTACTGGGTTGAGGCCTGCAGCTAGAGGCATCACCCCGGTACAGTTTTGTTTTTTTTTACAGGTGGACAGTCGGCACAATTGCCTTTGATCAGGTCTCCGATGTAATAACCCAGAAGCAACGTCACTTCCGGATTACTCGGCAGCCAAAAGGCACCGATTTAAAAAAAAATAAAATTAAAAAAAAAGTATTCAAAAACACAAATTTTGGCGTTTTGAATACTTTGTAGTGCAGAGGAAGGGTTTGGGGGTCTTTTAGATCTCAGATCCCACCATAAAGAGTAACGGTCACTGCCTATTACTGTCACAATGGATGTTTACATTCCTTGTGACAGCAATATAAGTGATCAGAAAATGTTTTTTTTTTTTAAAGGGCCAGTGTTAAATGAAAAAAAAAAAAAAAAAAAAATTTAAAGCGCCCCCGCCCACCAAAGAAAACGCATACGCAAGTCGGGCCCGTAAATGTAAATAGTGTTCAAATCACAAATGTGAGGTATGTGAGACGAAGAGCAATAATTCTAGCAAAAGACCTCCTCGAACTCAAAACTGGTAACAGTTAAAAAAAAAATAAAAAAAAAAAAAATGTAAAGCATTGCCTATGGAGATTTTTTTTTAAAGTACCGTAGTTTGTCACCATTCCATGACAGCATGCAATTTTAAAGCGCAACATGTGAACTATTTACTTGGTGTAACAACTTTCACAATATACAAAAAAAAAATGGACTAAAATGTAGTTTGCTTTTTTTTTTTTTTTTAATTCATTCAGTGAAGTGTATTTTTTCCAAAAATTTGCGTTTGAAAGGCCGCTGCGCAAATACCACGTGACATAAAAAAATTGCGATGGTCGCCATTTTATTCTCTAGGGTCTCTGTTAAAAATTTTATATAATGTTCTGGGGTTCTAAGTAACTTTCTAGCAAAAAAATAACCGATTTGAACTTGTAAGCAACAAGGGTCAGAAAAAGGCTTGGTCTTGAAGTGGTTAAAGGATAAGTCCTCCTTTTAAAAAAAATACTTTTTTTTTTTTTTATGCAGGTCAAAAAATGCGCATGATTTTTTTTCTAAGACGCCTCCAGAGCTTTGCACTAGAGATTAGCGGATTATGGGTGCAATGTCCAGCTCCTACAGCCTCTCAGCATAGCTGTCTGCTAATTAAGGATGAGCTCCGGCGTGTTCGCACAGCCCACGTGCAGAGCCCGCCAGGAAGTCGGCACTGTGCTGCACTAATCACCGGCAGTGAGAAATTTCCCGATCTCTGCAGCCGCGCATCGGGAAATGTCTCACTGCCTGTGATTAGCGCAGCGCAGTGCCAACTTCCTGGTGGGCTGTGCGAACACATCGGAGCTCATCCTTACTGCTCATACTTCATAGGAAGGCAGTTACCTGAAAGCAGGAAGATCAATGGACTACAAAAGTGCTCACCAGCACCCTTGCAGCTCATTGAAAAACCACAATGGCTGACGCTATTTGTAGGCAGTAGTGACAGCGGGTGCGGGGAGAGTATCCCTGGCCTGCTCTCACGGGTGGAACACGTAACACGGTCCAAAGGTGAACTTATCCTTTAACAATGTGTTAGTTTATCTTTCATTGTCAATGCCAAGCCGATATAAAACACTAATGATCAAAGCTCTATATTCATTAATACACCCTTAAAACGTGTTTAAAGCAGTGAAAGTATCTGAATTTGATCTTGAAGTCCCTGCACTGTAGGACTAACACAGTTAGAGGGAGCATGAGCAACACAAGAACCATGTTGCTGAGAGTGGGGAGGAGGAGAGGGGGGGAAGAGTAGAGTGACAGAGCTTATTAGTCCCCTTCTCCATCCACAATCTGGTAAGTGTTTTCCAAAATTAAAAGCAGAGAAAAAAAATAAATAAATTAAAAATAAGAAGGACTGCTGTCCTGCTACACAAGGTTGTGCTATCTGACAGAACTCTAAGCCTCAGGGCTTTATGGACTGAGGGCCTGTTCACACTGTCATTATAGTGCTTTGCATCAACATGCATTATTTTGCACATTAAGGAAGCCTATTCAAATAAATTACTGCTGCACCGGGTGGGAGGAGTTACAGAGATCTCATCCTATATACAGTGAAGTGCTGAGTGACTTACCCCCTTGATATATATTTGAAGTGGAACACCAGGCAGAGGCATTTGTTAAAATTCCAGCGTATAAACAAGATAATCGATGAGGAGTATGCCAAATTAGCATTGCATCTGTCCTTTAAACCCGTTGTAAACCCTGCTTTATTTTTACCTACAGGTAAGCCTCTAAACGCTTACCTGTGGGTAAAATTAATATCTCCTAAACGCGCACCGTTTAGGAGATATTCACCCTGCATGCAGCCGCTGACGTCAGCAGTGCACGCACTCTGAAGGTCTGGCATACTGTGCCAGAGCTTCTTGCTGAAACCAAGGCCTCCCACGCGCATGCGTGGGAGTGACGTCATCGTGGCTCCAGCCACTCACAACACCGGAGCCTGCGAACCCGGAAGGAAGGACGGGAGAAGATGTCAGACCTCTCAGCGGTGACCGGGCGCCACTGAGAGGGCTTAGTTCTACGTTAAGAATTTCATAATATGCTAGTATGTGATGCATACTAGCACATTATGCCTGTGTCTTGCAGGTTTTTTTATTTTAAGGTTTACAATCACTTTAAAATCTATACTCATTCATGCCAGACAGTTCAGCTCTAGATATAGTTCCAGCCTGCTGCAGGTACAAGAAATTGAGCTCCCATTCCCTCGTGCCATTTATCAGCTCCCCTCAGCCAATCACAAAACAGAAGTTGTTCTTTGAATGACCAAAGGGAGAGATTGGGCGGGTAGACAACACTAGCGCTCTTGTGTATGGGAATCGCTGTGCGCCAAAACTACAGCAAGAGCTGAATGTATAGATTCTAAACAGCAGAGCTGATCCTGACACATCAGAGGTAACCTGGTTATATGACAGAAATTCCTTCGCCTGGAGTTTCCTTTAAGAGCCCTTGCACACTGGGGTGGGGGCAGCGTCGGCGGTAAAACGCCGCTATTAATAGCGGCGTTTTACCGTCGGTATGCGGCCGCTAGCGGGGCGGTTTTACCCCCCGCTAGCGGCCGAGAAAGGGTTAAAAACCACCGCAAAGCGCCTCTGCAGAGGCGCATTGCCGGCGGTATAGCCGCGCCGTCCCATTGATTTCAATGGGCAGGAGCGGTATACACACCGTTCCGAAGATGCTGCTGGCAGGACTTTTATTACCGTCCTGCCAGCGCATCGCTCCAGTGTGCAAGCCCTCGGGGCTTTCACACAGGAATACATGCAGCGGCACTTTCGGGGCGGTTTGCAGGCGCTATTATTAGCGCAATAGCGCCTGCAAACCGCCCCAGTGTGCAAGGGCTCTAAAAGTGAAGCCGCAATTTTAGGTGGACTTACCCAATAACCGATGTTTTCTTTCTCCCCTAAATGCAATGCAAAGATCTAAATGTTGTGCCATTTATTGTTCGCAAGGCGTTTGCATTATTCCATTTATTGTTTGCAAGGCGTTTGCATTATTCCATTTATTGTTCGCAAGGCGTTTGCATACGACTGGCCATAAAGGACTCATTTTTTTCCGATCAAAAAAAAAAAAAAAAAAAAGGGTTTCACCATCCACACAAGCTTGGTGGATGGAGAAATCCCCCTCCAGCTGTGCCATTGTAGTCTGGCAGCAGGACTCCTCCGCTGTCAGAATACGTTGATCAGCGGCTGCAAGGAGCTGATCAACAAAGGTTTTCCCAACGTTTCTGTTCAACAGAAGTAGATCGTTGGATCAACTCCTGTTGAGCATGAACGGCCATATATAGATCAAAATTTGCCCTGGCCCTGCTGAACCTGCCCAATTTTGATCCATCTATGGCCAGGTGCCTGTGCATCTTCATGTACCACTGACACAATAATGCCAAAATGCACACACACACACTGGGAAAACGTTACCCATGGTGGCAGGAGTTAAACTGTATTGAGGAAACAAGGTCCAAAAAGGCACAACGGGTATTTAACTAACAAAGCTCATAGACTGATGGTTAAGCACCAGTCTGTTTAAAGCGGTAGTAAAGCCAGCCTTGTAATTTCTACCTACAGGTTAGCCCATAATAAGGCTTACCTGTAGATAAAATGAATATCTCCTAAACTTCCAATGTTTAGGAGATAGTCACCCTGGATGCAGCTAGAGACGTCACTGGCGCATGTGCATACCCTGCCGGACCTTTAGAGCTTTGTTCCGGAACTGAAAGCTGGCATCGTGGCTCCGGCCACTCACGACAGCGGAGCATGTAAACCTGGAAGACCAGGGGAAGAGGTCAGCCCTCTCAGCGCACCGCTGAAGGGCTTCGTTCTAAGGGCAAGTATTTCATAATGTGCTAGTATGCAATGCATACTAGCACATGCCATTATGTTACATGTTTTTTTTTTTTTTAAACTCTGCTACAGTTTACTATCGATTTCACGATGCAGTGTCTTAAAGTGATATAATTTGTAAAACAAAAATATGATGTAGGTTTCAGCAAGGCAGTCAATGTACAAAAGAATCCTAACATGCATAAGATAAGCAGTTGGAGAATCTGGAAAGTAAAACAGTCACAGCAAATCTCTGGTGACAGAAGCAAGACAGGAAATCAGCCAGACTCCAGGAAGACAGAGGCAGTACTGGACTTCCTGTGCTGGAGAAGGGAACAAAAACAAATGTGTACTAATTCAATCAACCGCCATGAGTGTGTTCCACTGCAGACTTACATTAAAAAAAAAAAAAAAAAAATATGGGCATAGCTGTGTTTTAAACTTTCCATTAAAAATCAAGGATTGTGCGAGTATCCACAGACTAAAAATGAAGTACAGAGTTAAAGGCAATGTTTAGTGTTTTTTTTTTTTTTTAACATATTTCCTTAAGCCCTGGTTCACATTGGTGCGATTTGACATGCAATCGCATGTCAAATTGGCAGCAATGGCACTGTCCTAATCAGTGCGACGCTGCATTCGTGGCGCTGCACCGTTTATAAAAAGTAGCTTGTGCTACTTTTTGTGATTTAGGGATGCAATTTCCATTGACATCTGTGCAAAAACCTGCACAGATATCTGAAATCGCAGCCAAAATTGGGACCGATATGTGGGAGTGAAATCGTGCGAGTTCAGCTTCACTGCCGCAGCTCAGTGTGAACCTGGGCTAAAACGACAACGTCACCTTGCCCTTAGAGAGTAGGCAGGACATGGCTGAATGTCTGCTTATACTTGGAGATAGAAACTGATTATTTTTAATGTGAAAAAGCCTCTCAAAAAAGACAAGTGTCTTCTGGGTAAATCACATTAGTGCATTATGGTCAACAGGTGAGTGCACAGCCAGCTGTAATGAATTAACAAATTGCATGACCCTTTCTGAAGAGGAAACAATCCTCAAGCCCACCACGCCTCCTTTAGGCCAGCTTCACGCTCGGGCGGTTTTCAGGCATTTTTCATAGCATCTAAATAACACCCGAAAACCGCCTCCCGTTCATTTCAGTGTGACTTTTCACTCCAGGGCGGTGCGCATGCGGGACGTTAGGAAAAGTCCTGCAAGCAGCATCTTTGGGGGCGGTTTGGGAGCAGTGTATACACAGCTCCCAAAATGCCCTGCCAATAGAAATGAATGGGCAGTGATTGAAATGTGCTACGAAAGCACCGCAACACGGGTGTGTTTAACCCCTTCAGCACTTTTAACCCCCACTAGCGGCCGAAAAGCGCTGCTTAAACAGCACTGCTAAAACGAGCGCCGCTTTACTGTGAATGCGGCTCAGTGTGAAGCTGGCCTAACTTCTACCGACAACAATGTAGTGCAAGGTCCTCATACTGCATCTTTTTTGCTAGAAGCCTCCCTGGGAGCAACGGGATTATTATGTTTCCCAAAATAAACATGGCAAAATACAAAAACGTATATTGCCTTTGTGGCTTTTACTGCAGGCACTACATTTTTCTACGACTTTAAGGGTTCATTCACACCAGCCACTGCATTACAACATGAAGGGTGGTGTGCGGTGCAGTCTGACGTAAAACACTGCTGTGCCCATCTTCTTTTTTTAACAAACTTTATTGAAACATCACACAGACATTTCATCAAGTTCAACTGGCTGCCCTGTGCTGCAAGGTGGTGGATTGCCTGCCCCCCCCAGTGCACATAACTGCAGTGGTATGAAGCAGGCACATAGGAGACAAGGCATTTTACCTTGTCCTGTGTTAGAACTGCGATGGAATAACTGCTCAACGCAGTTCAACCGCATCTGGTGTGAATGAACCCTGAAAGAATACTGTAGTACCAAACTAGAGTTTTGTGGGAATCCATCACCTTTAACCGCTTGCCGAACTCATTTTACGGCAGCAAGTGAGCTTGTTCCCACAAATCGCTGTAAGTGTACGTCAGCTCTTTTAAGGAGCCATAGCAGGCGCGTGTGCACCTGCTGTACAGCGGGGGACCCGATGTGCGCGGCTAGCAGCCGCAATGTCTGCCGTCCACCCGCAATTGCGGTAAAAAGAGCCAGAACGGGGATCTGTCAATGTAATCAGACAGATCCCCGTTCTGACAGGAGAGATCTGCTGCTCCTAGTGATTAGGTACAGTGATCCCTCTCCTCCTCCAGTCAGCCCAGCCCCCATACAGTTAGAAACACACTTAACCCCTTGATCCCCCCCCCCCCTCGTGTTGACCCCTTCCCTGCCAGTGACATTTATATAGTAGTCAGTGGCTATTTTTAACACTGATTGCTGTATAAATGTCACTGGTCCCAAAAGTTCTGTCCGCCGCAATGTCGCAGTCACGCTAAAAATTGCAGATCCCCGCCATTACTAGTAAAAAAAATAATAAATAAATAAATACAAATGCCATAAATCTATCCCCTATTTTGTAGATGCGAAAACTCTTGCACAAACGAAATGTACGCTTTTTGGGATTTTTTTTTTTTTTTAACCAAAAGTATGTATTGGCCTAAACTGATGAATACATTTGATTTATTATATTTTTGTAATTGGGTATGTTTTATAGCATAAAGTAAAAAAAAAATTGTTGGTCATTTTTGTTGCCAACACAAAAAAAAAAAAAAAAAAAAAACGCAGAGGTGATCAAACGCCACCAAAAGGAAAATAAAAATAAAAGAAGGACCTCAATTTTGTGTACACGTGCAATTGTCAGTTAAAGTAATGCAGTGCCGCATCTCAAAAAATGGCCTGATCATGGGGGGGGGGGGGGCGGGGTGACCTTCTGGGGCTGCAGTGGTTAAAGTGACAAGAATACAGAATGGCATAACTTACCATCATAATGTACATAGACTTTCTGCCCTTTCTTTGGAAATGTCCGCCCTGAGAAAGAGAAGACAACATAATCAGGGATGGTGCAACCTTCAAAACAAAGGTTATTCATACACAGGAGATGCAGATTATACAGATTTAGCCCATTAACTACAAACACTATCCAGCAGTTTTTTTTCTTTTTTTACATTTTTTATTAAGGGGGGGGGGGGGGGATTGGGTGTGTGTATACATGTCTGACAGGTACCCCTATCCCCACTTCTGGGAGACCAGGCGGCGGCGAAGAATTACATCAGCAGCTCAGCTCCCCCCCCCACCACCACCACCGGGCCAGTAGGAGAGCGCAGCGGTGCCTCACGCATGCGCAGTAGGGACTCGGCGCAAAGCCGTAATACTTCACTACCGGGTTCCCTTACCGACAATGGTGGCGGCAGCCACCGACAGCTGATAGAAATATCAACTGCGGTGCCGACATCGCTGGACTCCAGAACAGGTAAGTGTCCTATTATTTAGGCTACTTTCACACTGAGGCGCTATAGTGCTAAAAATAGCGCTTCCAAAGCGCCCTGAAAGAGCCACTCAATTCACTCCAATGTGACAGCGCCCCCCCCCCCCCCCCCCCCCCCCCAGAGCCCACCATTTTCTCACCTGAGCCCATTGATTTCAGAGCTGTGCACGAGCCCAGTGGCTCCAGACGCTGGCTCTCATCTCATTGGACAATCAAATCCAGTGACACGGGAGAGGGGCCGCGTCCCACTATCTGTGTCAATGGGGGAGCGCGCCCGCACAGGCGCCCCCGGGGAAAGAGCCTGCATGCACTATATCTAGTCTTCCACAGTACAAAGAAATGCAATTATTTTAGTAAATATAAACTGCCAAATACCTTTTCTCATCAGCAGTATATAGCAGTCTTGTGATTTCTATCAGTTCCAAGTGAAGCTTGTAGGCGTGCGTCTGTGTTCAGGAGAAGGAGATTGAAGCTCACCTAACCCCAGCAGCTCCTAAACTCTGCTAAGAGCCTATATGTACAAAGGACACACAGGCTTCTATGAAGCAGAGTTCAGGAGCTTTGGCAAAAAAAAAAAAAAAAAAAAAGAAAACACAACGCCAAAAGCTAGTGTACATGAAGCCTTACAGTGATCAATGAGAGTGAAAGAAAAACCCATGTTTTGGGTTGCCATGAGAACCGGAATAGAGAAGAAATCTTCCTATAGGGGCTTATGTTCAGGTGACAAGGAATTCCCTCACTTGGGAAGGATTTCCCTTCAACTTCCTGTTTTGTCTATGGGACGGGAAGTGGAGGGAAATCTCCCCAATGCAACACAAATGTCAGAAATAAAAACAGGGGTTTATAACCCTCCCTTACTCATCCCTGTTAAGGAGATTCCCTCTATATTTGTCCTGATTACAGTTATCACCCCGGATTCCTCTTGTACCAAATTGTAATGCAACTGTAATGTCTGCTTTTATTTTGTCAAGCGCTGCGCAAACTGTCGGCGCTATATAAATCCTGTATAATAATAATAATAAATAATAGGATTCCCTCACTGTGAGGAATTTCCTCTCAGTACTTGTACTGCCTAGGAGACTGGACCAGAATAGGAAATCTTCAGATGGGAAAAACTACATATGGGATTTCCCCACTTTGGGAGGGATTTCCTCTGACTTCCTATTTTGCCTATGAGACAGGAAATGAAGGGAAACCAGAACAGGAAATCTTTCTTTCTGGGGACACTATCTTGGAATCCCTCACTTTTGGAGGGAATGAAATGAGACCAGAGCAGGAATTCTTCTAATGAGGACACTAAATCTGGGATTCGCTCAGTTTTGGACGGGCGCAGGAAGTGAGGGGGGACCAGAACAAGAATTCTTCCAATGGGGACACTAGACCTGGGATTCCATCAGTTTTGGAGGGGTTTCCTCTCGCTTGCTATTTTTCTTATGGGACAGGATAAGAAAGGAAACCTCCTCAATGGAACACAGATGGCAAAAATAAAAACTGACCAAAGTTTGAGCCCTTCCTAACTCCTCACCATTAGGAAGATTCACCCTATTTTTCCTGATTGCTGCCATCACCGACCATGAAAGAAAATTCACAAATTTTGGGTTGACACCAGAACAGGAAATCTTTCCAACGGGGGACACCAGACCAGGGATTTTCTCACTTTTGAAAGGATTTCCTCTCACTTCCTGTTTTGCTCGAGACTGGACCAGAACAGGAATTCTTCTGATGGGGACACTAGATCTGGGATTCCCTCAGTTTTGGCGGGAATTCCTCTCGCTTCCTGTTCGGTGTACGGGACAGGAAGTGAAGGGAATCCTTATTAATGGGACACAGATGGCAAAAATAGAACTGAAGTTATAGCCCTTCCTTACTCCTCCCCATTAGGGAGATACCCCCTCTAATTTTCCTGATTACAGTTATCACAGAGAGTGAAGTAAAATCCCCAAATTTAGGGTTGCCACCAGAAAAGGAAATCTTCCAATGGAGACACCAGATCTGAGGTTCCCTCACTTTTGGAGGGATTCCCTCTTGCTTCCGGTTTTGGCTATAAGACAGGAAGTGAAGGGAAACCAGCACGGGAAATCTTCCAATGGGGGCATCAGATCTGGGATTCTCTCCCACTCCTAGTTTTGGCTAGGAGGCAAGAAGTGAACCCAGGTAAAGAAATCTTCCAATGGGGACACTAGATCTGGGATTTCCTCCGGTTTCCTGTTTTGGCTAGGAGACAGGAAATCCAGAACAGGAATTCTTCCAACGGGGACACCTAATCTGGGATTCACTCTCACTCACAGATTTGGCTAGGAGACAGGAAGTGAACCCAGGTAAAGAAGTCTTCCAATGAGGACACCAAATCTGGGATTCTCTTACTTCCTGCTTTAGCTATGGGACAGGAAATGAAGGGTAACTAGGACAGGAAATATTCCAAATGGGGTCATCAAATCTTGCATTCTCTTTCACTCCCAGTTTTGGCTATGGGACAAGAAGCGAACCCAGGTAAAGGAATATTCCAGTGGTGAAACTAGAAAACCCATTGGATGGATTTCCTCTTGTTTCCTATTTTGGCTAGGAGACAGGAAGTGAAGGGAAACCACAACAGGAATTCTTCCAACGGGGGACACCAGATCTGGGATTCGCTCTCAGTTTTGGCTATAAAACAGGAAATGAACCCAGAACAGGAATTCTTCCAACGGGGGACACCAGATCTGGAATTCGCTCTCAGTTTTAGCTATAAAAACAGGAAGTGAACCCAGAACAGGAAGTCTAACAATGAGGACACCAGATCTGGGATTTGCTCTCACTCACAGTTTTGGCTAGGAGACAGGAAGTGAACCCAGGTAAAGAAGTCTTCCAATGAGGACACCAGATCTGGGATTATCTTACTTCCTGCTTTAGCTATGGAACAGGAAATGAAGGGTAACTAGAACAGGAAATCTTCCAAATGGGGACATCAAATCTGCCATTCTCTCTCACTCCCAGTCTTGGCTATGGGACAAGAAGTGAACCCAGGTAAAGGAATCTTCCAGGGTGAAACTAGAAACCCCATTGGAGGGATTTCCTCTTGCTTCCTGTTTTGGCTAGGAGACAGGAAGTAAAGGGAAACCACAACAGGAATTCTTCCAATGGGGGACACCAGATCTGGGATGCACTCAGTTTTAGCTATAAGACAGGAAGTGAACCCAGAACAGGAAATCTTTCAATGGGGACACCAGATCTTGGATTCTCACTTTTGGAGGGATTTCCTCTCACTTCCTGTGAAAGCTATGAGACTGGACCAGAACAGTAAGTCTTCCAATGGGGACACCAGATCTGGGATTCTCTCACTCCCAGTTTTGGCTAGGAGACAGGAAGTGAACCCAGGTAAAGGAATCTTCCAATGGGAGAACTAGATCTGGGATTTCCTCCATTTCCTGTTTCGGCTAGGAGACAGGAAGTGAAGGGAAACCAGAACAGGAAATCTTCCAACGGGGACATCAGATCTGGGATTCGCTCTCAGTTTTCACTATAAGACAGGAAGTGAACCCAGAATGGGAAATCTTTCAATGGGGACACCAGATCTTGGATTCTCACTTTGAGGGATTTCCTCTCACTTCCTGTTTCGGTTAGGAGACAGGAAACCAGAACAGGAAACCTTCCAATGGGGACACCAGATCTGGGATTCTCTTTACTTCCTGCTTTGGCTATGAGAAAGCTATGGGACAGGAAGTGAAGGGAAACCCCCCACTGGGGACACAGATAAAATCTAAAAGGGGTTCTAATCCCCCCTTAGTGTCTCTAATTGCACAGAGAAGTCCTTTATCCCCCTTGATATAATGTGAGGCGATGAGTATTTCCCGGTGGGTGTAATGTAATGTCCTCTCCCCAGCAGTCGGTATGGAGGGAGGGCTCGGGGCTGAGGAGAGGCCTGTGAGGGGTTTTGCAGTCACAATATGGCGGCGGCGCCCCCTCTCCTCAGCGCCCTGTCCCTCCACCCCGGTCCGGCCACCCGCTGAGGAACCCTGAAGCCCCGCCCAGACACCTCTCGGTCCCGCTCTCACCGTCCCCGTTGCTGATACACTCCACCGTCACTCCCATCCCGCCGCTCTCCGATCAGCCGCTTTCTTCACTTGACGAAACAGGCGACGGCCGCGCTGATGTGAAAACGCCAAAAAAAAAAAAAAACACGTCTTGACGTCAGGCGGAGGGGGCAGCTAGGGGTCACGTGGGGCCGACTGCGCTTCTCCCATTGGCCATCTTGCAGGGTGGCGACGTCACAACGTCGGGGGGTCGTCCCCCCTCCCCCGCAACGGACGCTTTGTTCGCAGTGCGCCATCTTGGCTGCTGGCGGGGCCTGCGGCGGAGGGTGGGGTGCCCGCAGTAAAGATGGCCGCTCCAGGAAGCAGAGTGGGAGGGAGTCATGTGATTGATGAAGAAGCTCTTTGTTGTGGTTGTTGTAGAGGGTGGAGGAGCCAGGAGGGGTGATGTGAGTGCACAAGGCCTGGCTTTTCCTGACCTGCTGGGCCTTGTGGTTCCACAGCAGCTGGAGAGCCTCCTATTGGTTACTTTTTACATCATTTTTAAATGGTATTATTGTTACTAAACAAGATTTATATTATGATTTATATATATGAATTGTGCAAAGTGTATTCATTTTTAGAGATCATTACATTTTTTTTAATGATTTGTAAAATGAAAACACTTTGCACAATCCCTATATATAAATCCTAATGTAAATCCTGTTTAGTAATAATAATACCATTTAAAAATGATGTAAAAAGTAACCAACAAATATCAATGAAAACTTCAGCTCCGGAAGATTTACCCCCCCTTTCACAACCAAGCCATATTTTGCGATACAGCACTGCATTACTTTTACTGACAATTGCGCGGGCGTGTGAAGCTTCACACAAATAAAATTGATGTCCTTTTTTCCTCACTAATAGAGTTTTATTTTGGTGGTATTTGATCACCTCTGTGGTTTTGATTTGTTTTTTTGAGCAAAAAAACAAAACAACTAATATTTTGAACAATATTTTTTTAGTTTCTGCTATAAAACATCCAATAAAAAAAAAAAATGTAAAAAAAAAAAATGTAAAAAAAAAAAAATCAAATTTCTTCATCAATTTAGGCCAATATGTATTCTGCTACATATTTTCAGTAAAAAAATCCCAATAAGCGTATATTGATTGGTTTGCGCAAAAGTTATATGTCTACAAAATAGGGGATAGATTTATTTATTTTTTTACTAGTAATGACTGCGATCAGCGACATATAGTGGCGCTGCAATATTAGGGGGGGAGAAAAAAAAAATTCGGACACTAACACTTTTGATACTTTTTTGGGGACCAGTGACACTAATACAGCGATCAGTGCTAAAAAAAAAAACATATGCACTGTCACTGTACTAATGACACTGGATTGAAAGGGGTTAAAGTAGAACTCCAGTCATTTTTTTCAACTTTCCATCTATTAAATCCTCTGCCCTTGTTGTTGTTTTAACTTTGGATAGTAAAACTTTTTTTTTTTCCTGCTAGTAAATACCTTATACAGCCCACTTCCTGTTTCTTGTCTGGTCATTAGCCTAGGTCAGGGGTGTCCAAACTTTTTTCAAAGACGGCCAGATTTGATGAAGTGAACATGCGTGAGGGCCGACCATTTTGCCTGACATTCTTTGAACCATCAAAATTCGGTCTAAAGCCTCACACACGATAGGACTTTGTACAAACTTTCCCTTGGATTTTTGTACAAAGGGCGTTGGCCATAAGTTTGTATTGCATACACACAGCAGAACTTTTTCAGCCAACTTTCACCAAATCACGTGGTTTTTCAGCTCTTTACCACCACCCTTTGGTATCTTCTGTATTGTCTGATATTGTGTCAATCTCACCGCTTTTATCGTCGAGATTGACACCTTGCGAGCCGGGTTCACACTGGAGCCAGGCACTGTGTTTGGTATGAATCTTGAGGGGGAACTCAAAGCCAAATTTTAAATAAAAAAAACGGCATGGGTTTCCCTCCAGGGGCATACCAGGCTCTTAGGTCTGGTATGATTTTAAGGGGAACCCCTACACTGAAAAAACAGCGGGCCCCCCCCCCCCCCTTCTGAGCCGTACCAGGCCGCATGCTCTCAACATGGGGCGGTGGGTGCTTTGGGGGAGGGGGGGCCTGCGGCCCCCAAAATCCATACCAGACCCTTATCCGAGCACGCAGCCCGGCCGGTCAGGAAATCGGGTGGGGACGAGCGAGCGGGCCTCCCCCCTTCTGAGCCGTACTAGGCCGCATGCCCTCAACATGGGGTGGTGGGTGCTTTGGGGGAGGGGGAAAGCAAGGACAAGGGCCTCTTCCCGACAACCCTGGCCGTTGGTTGTCGGGGTCTGTGGGCGGGGGGCTTATTGGAATCCGGGAGCCCCCTTTAATAAGGGGACCCCCAGGTCCCAGCCAACCACCCTATGTGAATGAGCATGGGGTACATCGTACCCCTACCCTTTCACCTGGGGGGAAAAGTGTCAATAAAAGAAAAAAAAAAAAAAACACACTACACAGGTTTTTATAGTAATTTATTAGACAGCTCCGGGGGTCTTCTTCCGACTTCTCCGCTCTCTCCGGCCTCTTCTCCCGGTGTCTGGTTCTTCTCCCGCTCTCTGGCCTGCTCCCCCTCCTCATAGAAAGCAAGCCTGTTAAAAAACCTCTGACCTGGTGATCTGGGCCACCGCCTCCTGCTCCGCTAGCCATGCCTCCCTGTTTGACTCACTGGGGTTATCTGTAAACCTCATCTCAAGCTGGCGTACCAACTGTTGCGCCTGTTTTATATGTTGAATTTAAATTTGTGGCTTTTTTCTCAATAAAAATAATTTTTCTATCACCGCCTGTCTCTCTTTGAAGATTCCCCTAAGACTTTATCCTTTTTCTATATATATTGATCTATGCTTTGCAGGAACAAAGGAGCAATGCCTTCCCTACTGACAGAACTTGGTTACACAGGCAGACAGGCATTCTTGTCAGTGTAGTGAACGATCAGCGGGTGCCGGAGGAGATCAGGTCCACAGGACCCGCTGATCAGCTCCTGCTGTGTAAAATCACAGCTGGAGCGAGCCGCCAGCGGAGTGCACTCACGCCCAAAACTTGGAAGTGCAGAATCACGTGTATATATAAAAATGCGATTCTGCACAGTGCAGCCACAATGCAACAGTAAATCTGCTATGAGGCTGTCAGGTAGAGGTTAATTACTTACCGACCGCGCTAAAGCCAAATTATGGCTTCAGCAGGGCTGGCCAGTCCTAGCGCCAGCGGGCGGCGTGCCCTGTGATCGATGCCTCCTCCAGCCACAGCTGATCACAGACCCAAGGGGCTAAGAGCCAATCAGCAGCTCTTTACCACATGATCGGCTGTGTCCAATCACAGCTGGCCACACAAGCCCATTATCAGCATTTCCTGTCCTCACGCTGACAGGGTGAGGAGAGGAGAAGAGAGCCAATAACCAACTCGTGTTTTTTTTTTTACACTTTGATTGCCGTTACAATGATGATCACTGCAACAGCAAAGTTTTGATTTGTCATGAATGGGTAACAGTCATTTAAAGCTGTGCTTAGCAGTGTTAATTTGGGCAGCAAATTTCAATTTAGTTTTAGTCTTAGGACTAAAATGGCATTTTAGTTTTAGTCCTATTTTAGTCATCTCAATTGTTTCCGCTTTAGTCGACTAAAATGTTTTAGTCAACGAGAGAAAAAAAAAAAAAAAAAAAAAAAAAAAAAAAAAGGGACCTTCTTGGCAGGATATTCAATTACCAATTCCAGCAAAATATCGGTTGGCACTCTTCACTGGAAGCCTGTGTGCGACAATGCAAAACGATATTTGAAATAAAGGGGAACAAGGAAGAGGCTGAACACGCACCTTCCTGGCAGGAGCACCAGGGATTATTTTAAAGCCCAACTCCGGGCCCAAAAAAAAAAAAAAGTTCTCCCTTGCAGTGGGGCTGTATATACTGCACAGGTTAAAAACTGCTCATTTTTGTCTAGGGGAATAGAAATATGCTTACCTTATCCTCCCCACACAAGGATCGGTCCGAGGCTCCTGCGGGGCGTTAACTTTTCCTGACATCATCAAACCCATAGCTCTGCTCTGGACGTGAGCATGTCAGGAACCTTCCACTGCTGGATCACGGGAGAGCGCTGTATGCCAGTGGAGCGGCGGATCGGGCAAGTATAGGCTTTCTAGCCTACCACGGACAAAACGAGCAGTCAACCCTTGCAGTGAGGGCACAGCCGACCCCCCCCCCCCCAACTGCAAGGGAAATTTATTTTTTATGCCTGGAGTTGGGCTTTAACCTGTTAAAGGTCAACTTGCTGGGCTGCCACATACATGCATCAATGGGGCTCCACTGTTCTGTTTTGAGCACACTGACTTGTTCACTGCAGACCGTTCCCGGTCATCATTTATGATTCAGAGCTGGATCCCTATCATGTGATCAATCACAGTAGTCACAAATCAGGAACACCGCCACCTAGTGATAAAAGGGGACTTTTACAGCCCTGATGTCTTCCCTGCCGCTCCAGCGCATGTGCAAACATGTCACTATGCTCTGTGTGGATGGAGGAATGTACACTGCTGGCTATTGTATTCAAGCAACCGCAGCGCGAATACCTAAAACAACGACTGCGTTTGATTGGATGATACACCTGTTATGTATGGAGCCCGAGTGTATCCTGTCTGAACATTTGGTAAATGCACGCACAAAAAACACTCATTATTGCGCATGCTTAAAAATAAAATAAATGGGTCTCATTCGTGGTGCCATTTATTGTTAATGGCATCCCAATTATGAAAAACAGGCACACAGTTTATCTAGCCAAAACCTGTGGTAACAAAACATGCAAAACACCATGGCAAAAAGCTACATGAGCTTGTCATGCATAGGTTAGCCCACTGAAATGTTGATTTAAATAAAAAATAAATAAAAAAAAAAAAAAAAAAAAAAAAACCAAAACCAAACAACACACACAACACTACGAGGGGGGGATTTACTAAAACTGGTGCACACAGAATCAATGCAGCTCTGCATAGTAACCAACCGGCTTCCAGTTTTTTTTGTCAAACCTTAAAGTGGAGTTCCACCCACTTTTACAACTCCTCAGCATCCCCCACTAAACTGTGCACTGTAAACAAATTGGATATTTTTTAATTTTTTTCTCAGCACTTACTGTGTATCTGCTGTATTCATTTTTCACTTCCTCCTCCCTGGTCGTGGCCCATCGCATCATTTCCTGTTTGCAATGCCTTCTGGGAAGGGGAAGCAAATTCCTCTGACACTGCCGTTGCTATGGAAACCTGACCTGAAACCTATTACACTGCTTGTGCTGCACTGAGCATGTGCGAGATCTGCAAGGATGAGATCCAGGAAGAAATATACAGTCTGGCTTCAGATGCCCACACCTAAGATGGCCACGGCCTGCTGTAAGTTTATAAAATAACAAACTACTGCTATAAACTAACAAAACAGACCTTAGTTTACAGACTAACTTTACTAGAGTACATTAAGCTTGTGTATTATAGGGGTATTTTTATTTAAAAAGTATAATTATGGCCGGGACACCACTTTAAATTGAACAAGCTGCAGTTAGAAGTGGATTGGCTACTATGCAGAGCTGCACCAAATCCTGAGTGCTCCAGGTTTAGTAAATCTCACCGTGCATGTGAATGGAGCCTCATTAACCGGCCAATAAGACCCCTTTCACACTGTTTCGCTTCAAAACTGCCAAGTAAAACACACAGCACTTTTGTAGTGGGGTTTCTAAAGCACACGTGACTCCAAAATCGCTGTGGGGAATCTTTGACATGCTTCCTATTCATTTCGATGGAGAGGGGCGTTTTTAAAATTTTTTTTTCTCCGGAACTGCCCCAGCGTGAAAGCATTCATTGATTTTAACGGGAAGCATTTTTCTTGCGCTTTTTTTTTTTTTTTTTTGCTAAACTCCTGTGTGAAAGGGTTCTAACTTTCCTCACTGCTCAGTAGACTTCTAAAGCAAAAAATATACAGTATTGTATGACGCCTGCAGGGCCACCTACAGCTTAAATGTCAGTCAAAATCAGCAAACATACAGGCAGTCTAGGGCCTTAAATAAAAATTAAGGAACAAGCAGACTTATGGTGCTGCCCATTGTACAATTTTGACATGCGCGGAAATGTCATCTCTTTTGGCCTGGCCAATCAAAATGGCCAAAAAGGTCAGAACCTGGGAGGTGGTGTCATTGGCCGGTGGGGGGCTACATTGCTGGAGTGGAGGTGAATGCAGTTCCACTTTAAGTGACATTATCTTTACAGTAAATTGTCAGCCAAGGGCTGTCATAGTTGGTAGGAGGCTCTGATTCTCAGGTAGATTTTTTTGTACCCAGTGACTCCAGAGGAATTTCCCCTTACCTACAGCATAGCTGCGAGGGCCACCCCCTCCCCAAACCGCCCCAGAGGAGCCAACGCCATTGTGGGAGGTGAATGTTTCAGCTCACCTGACGACAGTCTGCCCTCAACTAATGCAGTTCTTATAGCATTCAGAAATTAAAAAAAGATATATATTGAGAGATATGCTGAAGTGGGAAATATTTTGCAGCACACAGCTAACTTCCTGCCCTGAATACAACACATTGTCACATTTAAGCCCCATTCACACAAGCGCATTGAGGTAATGCACACCTTACTGCGGCCAAGCATCAAAGCACAGAGCAGCGTGTTTATTGTTAAAAGACACCACTCAGACTTCAAATACACACACATTGTCATGCACAGGAGCAAACATCTGTGCATTTTATGTGCTGCATGGTCTTACGTGCATTGTGGTGTCCATTGTGATTTGGATGCTTAACCACATGCCGACCGGCTCCTGTACATATACGTCGGCAGTTTAAGGACGGGTATCTCGGTAACGGCAGCAGCTGCTGCCACAATCGAGGTATCCACCTTTTGAGCCAGCGGTCCCGTTTACGATAATGGTGGTCTCTGCAGCGGATTCACCGCGAGATCACTGTTATCGGCGGCGGGAGAGGGGCAACCCCCCCCCCCCTCCCACCGCTCTCCCGCTCCCTCCGCCGCTTACCAGAGCCATTGGCAGCGGCAGAGGGGATCAGGACCTGTCCATGGCTGGGTATGGAGATGAGCGAGGGGAAGATGGCCCCCACCCATCTCCATACTATAGCAGTCAAAACATCACTTCCGCCCATACGTCTTAAATGGCCATTTTTCTGTTGTCATTTTTTCAAATGACAATTTTTTTAATTTTTTTTTTTGCATTTAAGTCTAAATATGAGATCTGAGGATTTTTTGACCCCAAATCTCATATTTAAGAGGTCCTGTCATGCTTTTTTTTTTTTTTTCTATTACAAGGGATGTTTACATTCCTTGTAATAGGAATAAAAGCAACCCAATTTTTTTTTTTTTTTTTTTAAAAGCAGTGAAAAAATAAAATAAAGAAGAAAAAAATTTTTTTTAAAGCGCCCTGTCCCAACGAGCTCGCGCGCAGAAGCGAACGCATACGTGAGTAGTACATGAAAAC
This sequence comes from Aquarana catesbeiana, assembly GCF_042186555.1. Classification (NCBI taxonomy): domain Eukaryota; kingdom Metazoa; phylum Chordata; class Amphibia; order Anura; family Ranidae; genus Aquarana; species Aquarana catesbeiana. The sequence goes on from NC_133335.1 coordinate 20,973,818, forward strand.
GGTGGTCAAACCACACATGTGAGGTATCGCCACAATCGTTAGTGCGAGAGCAATAATTTTAGCCCTAGATCTTCTCTGTAACTCAACACATGCCACCTGTAGAATTTTTTTAAACGTCGCCTATGGAGATTTTTAAGGGTAAAAGTTTGACGCCATTCCACGAGC